>NW_007730013.1:122000-211487 GCF_000696425.1 Galeopterus variegatus
CCTCGGTGTTGCGCCCGTACCTCGCTCAGCCAGTGAGCGGGAACCGGTCTGTATGTGGGATCCGAACCCTCGGCGGGAGCGCTGCCGTGCTCCCAAGCGGCGCACTGTAGCAGTGCGCCACCGGGCCGGCCCTCAAATAATTTATTTCTTATGGTGAGTTTTGCTAGTTTGTACTTTTGAGAGATTGGTATATATTATGTAAGTTGTTAATCTATAAGTTTTAAGTTGTTTGTAGTATTACCTTATATCCTTTAATGCCCACAGGTCTCTAGTTTCATATCTCCTGTTTCATTCCTGATGTTAGTAATTTATATTTTTTCTTTCTCTTTCTTTAATTAGTTTTGCCACATGTTTGGCAATTTCATTGATCACTTCAAAGATCATATTTATTTTTCATTAATATAATTGATTTCTTGATTGTTTTTCTGTTTTGACTTTTATTGATTTCTGCTTTTATTTTTGTTAGTTTCATCTTTCTGTTTGAATTGGGTTTCCTTTGATGATCTTTTTCTAGGTTTTTAAGGTAGAAGTTTAGATTATTGATTGGAGGCTTTTCCTCTTTTTTTAATGAATGAATTTGGTGCTATAAATTTCCCTCTCTACACTACTTTAGCAGCTCACACAAATTTTGATATGTGATATTGTTATATTCATTTAGGTCACCATATATTTTGATTTCCCTTGAAACTTCCTTTCTGACCCATAGATTATTTTTTGAATTGTAGTGGTTTTTTTTTTTCCAAGTGTTTGAGATTTTTCTGTGATCCTCTAATATTGATTTCTAATTTTATTCTATCACGGCCAAGGGACACACTCAATATGGTTCCAATTCTTTTAAACCTGCAGATAAGTCCTGTCTTGATATATGTTCTGTGAGTGCTTGAAAAAAATGGGCATTCTGCTATTGCTAGGTAGAGTATTCTAAAAGTCAATTGGATTCTGTTGTTTGACGGTGTTGTGTTGTTAAGTTCTTCTATATCCTTAACAATTTTTTGTCTAGTTGTTCTATCAATTGTTGACACAGAGGTGTTGGAGTCTTCAAGCATAATTATCCATTTGTCTATTTCTTTCTTTATGTTCTATCAGTTTTTGCTTCATGTAATTTCTTGTATTTTATGCTCTGTTTTTTGGTGTGTTGATATTTAGGATTGCAGTGTACTCTTTGTGAAGTAACCCGTGCATCATTATGTAACAACTCTTTCTGTTGTTGGTAATTTTCTTTGCTTGGAAATCTACTATATCTAATATTAATATAGTCACTTTTGCTTTCTTTTGATTAATATTTGCATGATATATCTTTTTTCATCCTTTTACTTTTGGTCTACCTATATCATTATACATATTTAAAGCTAGTTTCTTATAGATACTATGTATTTGGGTCATATATTTTTTATACCATCTGCCAATCTCTGTACTTTAAATTATATATTTAAATTAATGCATTTATTGATAAAATAAGGACTAAATCTACCACTTTATTTTCTGTTTTCTATCTCTATTTTTTACTTCTCCATTTTCATTTTTCCTGCCTTCCTGTGGGGTAAGAAAATATTTTTTAGAATTCCCTTTTGATTTATATTTTGTTTTTGAATGTATCTCCTTTGTAACCTTTTTAGTGGTTGCTTTAGATATGTGTTTGTGTATGTATAAAGTATATTATATATATATATATAAAATCTCAGTCTATTACATGATATATAATTGTCATATAGTTGTAATGCAGTTGTAGTTGTCAAGTATTTGTAATCATACAGTATATAGCTCTTTCAGATTGACTTCTTTCACTTAGTAATATACATTTAAGATTCATTTGTGTCTTTTCATGGCTTGATAGCTAATTTCCTTTTAGTGTTAATAATAATAATAATAATAATAATAATAATAATAATAATAATAAATATTAATATTATTAATAATAACATTCTGTTGTCTGGATGTATGACAGTTTATTTATCCATTCAACTACTAAAGAACATCTTGGTAGCTTCCAAGTTTTCACAATTATGAATAAAACTGTTCTAAACATCCATGTACAGATTTTTATTGGGACCTACCTTTCAAGTCATTTGGGTAAATACCAAAGAGTGTGATTTCTGGATTATATGGTAATAGTATATTTATGATGTGGAGCATATTTTCATATGCTTACTTGCCATCTGTCTGTTTTCTTAGGTGAGGTGTCTGTTAAGGTCTTCGGTCTACTTTTTAATCAGCTTGGTTTTTTTTTGTTGACTTCTAAAAGTTCTTTGTATATTTGGATAACAGTCTTTTATCTGATATGTCTTTTGCAAATATTTTCCCCCAGTCCGTGGCTTGCCTTCTCATCTTCTTGACAGTGTTTTCTTCACATTGCAGAAGTTTTTAAAAAAATTTTAATGACGTTCAGCTTTTGTGTTGTATCTAAAAAGTCAGCACTAAACCAAGCTCATCTACATTTTCTCCTGTGTTATCTTTGAGGTGTTTTATATTTTTGCATTTTACATTCAGGTCTATGATACATTTTGAGTTAATTTCTGTGAAAAGTGTGTGGTCTGTATCTATATTGACTTTTTTTATGCATGTGGATGTTCAGTTTTTCTAGCATTATTTGCTCAAAACGCTGCTTGTTGTGCTGTTAATTCTGAAATTTCCATTTGGTTCTTCTATAAAGAAAAAACTTCTATTTATTTGCTGAGGCTTTCTGCTTTTTTCATTTGTTTCAAATGTGTTTGCGGTGGCTGTGTGGAGCTATGGCCAATGTCAGAATCCTGCTCACAGCAGCAATTGTAATGCTCTTAATCCTGTTTGTGACGCCAATTGCAAAGCTACTCAACCACGCCAGTTGTCTGGCTCTTTTACCTGCTGGTAATCCTGCACCAACTGGGCCAATTGCCAAGCTAGGGCTGGGTCTGGAGCTCCCAGACTCCTCAAGCCCATTCACAGACTGGGTCACAAACCCTTCACATGCCAGGCTGAGTCACCAGACCCCACACATGCCAGGCTGGGTCTCCAGCCCCTTACACACCAGGATGGGTCACCAGACCCCTCACGTGCCAGGTTGGGCCACCAGACCCTTTACATGCAGGTCTGTGAGGTAGGTAACTGGCAAACAGGTCCTTGGAAGCCATAGGTTGGAAAGCATGGCTGCGCAGCTCAGCAGCTGACAGAGGCACTAGTCAGCCAGCCTGCTTCACAAACTCTGAAGAACACAAGAATGGCAACAAAACTAAAAAGACACATTGGTGCGCATGCACACTAATTACACACACACACACACACACACACACACACCATTTGCTTACAAAAGATGTGTTGAACCACACCCAACCAGACCTGAGGCAAGGGTCCTGACCAAACCATTCTATTTTCCCAACAAGCTGCCTTATAATTTTTATGATGGCTACTTTACTATCCTTGTCAGATTATTTTAACTTTTACACCATCTCAGTGTTGGCATCTGTTGATCTTTTTTCATTCTCTTTGATACCTTCCTGACCCTTGGTATAATGAGTGATTTTCAATTGACACCTACATAATTTGAATATTTTGTTATATTTCTTTGAATATTATTTAATCTTATGCTTTAGCATGCATTGTCTCATGCCACTTCAGCAGAAATATGGGGGACACTGTCTTGTTTCTGCCATGTATGGGTGGAAGTCTAGGCTCTCCAGTTAGCCTTCAATGAAGCCCAAGGGGTGAGGTGCTTCTTGTTACCGTTGGGGTTGGGTAGGGGTTCGGTCTCTCTACTAGCTTCTGTTGATACCACCCTGTCTGGGAAAGTATGGGGTATGTTTTCATTGCTCCCCATATGGCCTCTACTGATACCATGGGTGGGAGATGGCCTTGTTACTGCTGAAAGACTGAACTCTCCACTACACCCCCTTTGATATCTCCCCATGAAGAAGGGTACCTCATGACCACTGGGTCAGGGTGGATATCCAAGATCTTCATGTTCTCCACTGATGCTGCTGGTCTACCTAACTCTCTTCACCTTTCAGTGTCTTTTTATGTTCATGTTATATATGATTTCTGGGGTTTTTAGTTGTACTTATTAGGAGGAATAGGGAAAAGTAAGCCTACTCCATCTCTCCAGAAGAAGTTTCCCTTACTGGGTATTTATTTGACCAATTTTATCTTGGTGTGAAAACAGTACTCATTTGATCTGTTTACAACTGATAGCATTTTGTTCAATTGAGTTTTAAGGTTTGTTCAGAGCCAAGAATCTGGACAGTTTACAAACACTAAGCTACTCTAGCCAAATTCTACTGAACAAAAACATAACAGACAATACAAGAGTTGATAAAGAAAGAGGAAAGAGAACTAGTTCAAATTAGCCAAAATAGATGAACAAGAACAGCTCTTTATGGAAAAAGATTTTATGCAGCTCTAGAGAATATAATCTAGTTGCCTGTCTGTGCATGGCCGTGAGAAGTAACAATTTTATCTCTTCTGTCTCAAGAGCTGGGATGGTTACAGAAAAGAAAGCATGTTGTATTAAACTCAGATTTTGTGAGCAGGTGCTGAAAGGGCCTTTGAAGTTTAGAAATACAGAAATCATAGTTTCTTTTTGATAAATTCCAAGTTGATAGCTCAATATTTTTGATGGCCAGCCTCAGAGGAAAAAAGCCTACTTTAAAAAAAAAATGACTTTTTTTTTTTTTTACACCATGAGTGATAAGAAATTATGGATATATGCAGGATAAGAAAAGTTTGGTAAACTAAAAAGTGACTAATAATAGCTAATGTGTATTTAGGAATTTTTAATTTATATCAGTTTTTTAATGAAAATATTTCTTATACACATTCATGCTTTCCAATGAAAATTGAGTTTTGTTTTTGTTTGATTTTTATTTACTTTTTTGGTTAATCTCTGTTAATGAAATGATAAACACAAATACACTTGATTGCTGCCCTCACAGAGTATGGCATCTAGTGAAAGAGATGCATATTTATCAAACAATCATACATGGAAATGTAAATTACACTCATCTAGTTTTGAAGGAGGTGTTGGGTAAGTCTTTGAAGAATTTCCTATTGGAATGCATTCCAAAAGACTAAATGATGCTAAATGTGTCAATAGAAGGGTAGAAAACATTCTAGGTAAGAGAAAATATGTATAAAAATGATCTTCAGTATGAGGGGGTGAAAAATAGGAAAATCTGGGAAAAGGACAGAGGCGATGGAGGAAAGGCAATGAAGAAAAATGTGGTGCACGGTGAGGCTGAAGAGGTGAGGAAGGTCAAACTATTTCTTGTCTATTCATCTCTGTATAAGATTTGGACTTTGACTGTAATATACATCAGGAACTACTGAATGAATTTAGGCAGTGGAATAGCATGTCTTAATATGAACTTCAAGATAAAAAAACTGGGACTTACGACCAAGACAGCAGAATAGACGGTACCCAGAGTCACTCTCTCCCACAATCAATTTACAACTATTAAAAAGCAATGACTGCCAAGCTGGGGCCACTAGAGCTCAGGGGAAGAGGAGGAGAGACCTATGGAGTTCATGAAGATGGGAGAAGCCATGATAAGAGAAAGATAGGACCATTCTGACTGTTTCAAGCCCTGACCACTTCAAGGCTGGCCTTGGTGAGCACATGGAGCAAGAGCTGGCAAAAGTCACTGCTGTGCCCTTTGTATGAAATTGCTTGGAGGTGGCAGGGGAGAAGAGGGCCTCGGTGGCCCCCAGGCCAGCAAGACCACTAACAGGGTTTCTGTGAACACGCATAGGAATGAGGGGCCACAGACAACTGAAAAAAAGGAGCCACTCAGAAGCCAGTGAGTCATTACAAGGGACTGGTGCATGGCCCATCCCATGGGAAGTGTTTGGACTGGGGGAGACTGGCCCTCTGGGGGAATATTGGGGCAGAGCACAGACAGCTGATCTGCCCTGCTATCAGCACAGGACCACTCAGTGGAAACTGGTCAGGAATATAGAACTGCAGGGGGTGGAGTATACTTAAAAAACTCAGGCCCAGACCAGAGTTTCCACACAACTCAGGTGTATCAGACCTCACAAGACCTGAAGTGTTTACAAGGTCAACAATTAAAACCTGAGCTACACAAAAAGCCTTCTCCAGAAAACTGGCAACAAAGCAGCAATTTAGTTCAATGACAGGGCTCAAGTGCTGGTTCCCACAGGAAGTTCCCCCATTTTAGAAGTAACCAAAGGACACCAAATTAGTTCCAGTGCAGAGTCTAAGTGGTGGGAATAGTGAATAATCAAACACAGAACTGAAAGAAAAAAACAAAAAACCCATGGATCAGACACAAAGTTCTGATATTAAGTTGTAAAGATCTAACACCATCAAAGAACACCTATAAACCTAGAAGGACCGGAAGCCCCTCAGGCTCCCAAGCTGGGGTGGAGGAAGGGCCAAGGGCCTCAGTCACACCCCTTCAACCTCTGTATCCAGCTCAGCAATAATTACCAGGCCACTGCTGGAAGTGCCCCAGGCTCCCAAGCTGTGGGGGAGGGGCACCAAGGTCCTCAGCCATGCCCCTCAACATCTGCATGTACCCAGTGACAACCACCAAGCCTCCACCCAGGCTCCCAAGCCGGGGCAGCAGGGGCTTGGGGCCTCAGCCATGCTGCCTGACGGTTGCACCCAGCCCAGCCACGACCAAGCCACCACCAGAAGCCCCCTGGACTCCCATGCCAGGATGAGGGGGGTGCCATGTGCCTCGGTCACGCTCCCTCCTCTTGCCTCTTCTTCCCCCCTCCCCCCTCTGTCTCCTCTCTCCCTCCCCATCAACTGTTCTGCAACAACATCTTGGAATGTAAAAAAAAAATAAATAATGATAACAAATAAGTAATTTTTTAAAAAATTACACTGTATCCCATAAAAAAAAAAATGAACTTCAAAATTTTCACCCTGAAAAAATTATTGGAAGAGGGGAAAAGTTGATGAAAGGCACTAACGTAGACTAGGAGAGACTAATACAATAATATGAATTAAATATTTTAATTGTTTAATTTCAGAGAAAAAACATAACATTAAATTATACTTTTTTGAAGCTTTTTTGTCATACACATCTAGGGAAATCTTAGTTTATTGATCCATTCATCTATAACCTGAGGAAAATAATTTCCATCCAGATTTGTCAAGTGCAAACTGTCCAGAAGCAAATAAGCCATTTCTAAAGTGCTAATCTCACAAACCCAGACTTGCACAGTGATGGGAAATGTCACTATAAGTTTTAATAAAGGTAGGAAATATCCAAAACAAATATTACTCAGAGAAGAAAGACACATGCTTTGCTCTGTTATGTTTGTAGAGAACATAGGAAAGGAAGTTCTCTCAAAAACTCCCTTTAGTTTATTTTCCAAAGTATCTTAGATTGAGGTAGCAAACAAAACATGAAGAAAATTACAGCCTTAGGAACTGCCAGACTAAATAGCTCTTTCCGAAAAGACTGGTAGTTTTTTTTTCGGATACAGTTAAGTGCCAAAGCTATAATTTTCCATTTACTTTCCTTTGTCATTGCAGATGTAGGGTATTTACCGCAATTTGCTGCCATTTGCTCCTTGTCAGAAGTCTTCCCACAGATTCATATTAAACACACTTCTCCTAAAACACGTTATAAAAACTGTTCCTGTCACTCTTTTTTTTTTTTTTTTTTTTTTTTTTTTGATATTGGCCATTTCCTCTTAAAGAACTCAGTTCTCAAATGATTGAAGTCCTGTGTAATTCAGCTCTTATGGATTGTATTTTAAACTGCTCTAGTTTAAAATACAACAGCCCACATATCTTAGAAAAGATCAAGTTCTACTGTCATTGTGACTGGAATAGCTATTGTGACCACTTTAGATTTATATTTTGTGTAGAGAGGGTGCTGCCTAATTTGAGCAGAGATGTAACTCACAGATTCAAGCTATCGGATGCTTAGTAGTTGAACAGCAGTTTTGGCTATTTATCTTTTTCTTGGAACAGCTCAGTTTTGACTTTATTTCTATTTCCTTTCATATATTTTTTAAAAACAATTAAACTTATTGTTTAAAGATTGCACCTTTTTTCACAGAGAGATATAACTATACTTCAACTGCAGTACTATATTAGAAGGAGATTTAGTTTAATACATAGTTTGAGTTTATTTCCCAAAAGGGCCTAATTATCTTATTGAAATAATACATACCTCTTGAATAAATAAGTAAAGCAGTCTCTACTGTCCATTTCTTCTTCCAAAATGCTGAATAACAGGGAGCTTAGTACATTTCTCAGTGCCTTTTCACTGTCAGAAGAGGCTGTGTTAGGCTGGTTGTCCTTGCTTATTAGGAACATGGAGTGCCAGTGCTGTGGCGCCGTTGTCGCTCTTCTTAAGACTGTTAAAACAGGAAATTGTGTGCACACATTAATCAAAGCTGCTGGGCTATATTACTTCTTTTAATTGTCACGAGTCCTCTCTCCATCACTAATCAGTGCTTAGAACCCACCGAGCTTCAAATAGCAGGAAAAGTCTGAGAAGAAAGAATACATGAAGATTGCATCCTGAATAGGATGAGATAAACATAATTGACATGTTTCAAAGACTTTACTTCATTTTATGGGATATTTGGCACATAGTTGATCTCACTTCCTCTTGTCCAGATATCTCAGTTCAAAGGAAAACTTGATAAAATTTCAGTCTTATTTGTGTTTGTTATTTTCTTAAATCAGTTAGAATTTCTTCTTTAAATTAAAGAAAGTCTTTCTGGAAATTTTGAGTGCATGTAAAGTGGGTATGGATTGCCTGGATTTAGGAAAATATTAAGATTCTTTCTGTGATCAAAATGGCTTTGTTAGCAGTGATACTAAATAAAAGATGTGTATCAGAAGGTAATTTTATCATCTTTTAAAAAAGTATATCCAGAACCCAATACGTCTCACCAGCCTCACTGCTTTGACCCTGCTCCAAGCTCTCATCCTCTCTCCTAGATGACAGCAACTCCTCATAACTAGTCTCCCTGCATCCACAAAGGACCCTTGCAATCTATTCTCAAAAACAAAACAAAACAAACACACAAATGAAAAAAACAACCCCAAAAGACAAGAGTTACCCTGTCAAACCCCCCAGTCAGATCATATAACTCTGCTGCTCAAAACCCCTTTCATTAAAAGTAAAAGGCAAGATCCTCACAACGACCTACCAAGCCCTATGTAGATGCTCTTCTTCCTTCTCTGACCTCATTTTCCATTGCTCACCTCTCGATCACCCTTCCCCAGCCACAGTGGCCTCCGTGCTGTTCCCTGAACACACCAAACATGCTCCTGCCCTAAGGACTTTAATCTGAATAATCCTATCTAGAAAGATTTACCCCAGGTGTGTGGATGGCTAAATTCCTCAAGGTCTGCAAGTCTTTGCTCAATAGTGTCTTCTCAGAAAGTTCTACTTTAATAGATTAATTAAAATTTCACCACCTCTACACACACACAACCACATCCACATCCCCGTTGAGTCCCCCTCACTCCCCTGTAATACATTTCCACATCACTTATCACATACTAACATAAGTATAAGAATTTGCAAATTTATTATTCTTGTTGTTTACTTTTCTTCCTTCCCTAGGTCTATGTTCTATGAAGTCAGTGATTATTGCTTGTTTTGTTCACGGATATGTTCCCAGCATCTCAAACTGTCCCCGACACATGGTAATCTTTCAGTACATATGTGCAAGAATAAGTAAATGAGTCAGTAAAGGGTCTGAATATACTTGCTGGATTCTACCCCTAGATCTTTTTATTCATGTTAGTCTAAAGAGGAGTCTGGATCTCTCTCTCTCTCTCTCTGTCTCTCTCCCTCACCCCTCCCCTCCCCTCCTTATGCTTTTTCTTGTCATTTTCTTGGTGAGTTCTTCAATGTGTATTCTTAGTTAAGAGCCAACGAGGCCTCCAGATGGAAAATGGAACTGATCCTTACCAGCAAATAAGATCCAATTATGAGAAGCTAATTGACCCCAAGAAAAACTTTCTAACAATTTACAGGAATTCAAAGAGGAGTTGTCTACTACTGGAAGGAGTGACTTTCCTATTATCAGAGGTGTTTGAGAAGAAGGAATGAAAGCATCAGCATGCTAGACGCAGGCTAGAGAAAAACATGCAAGGGGGAGCCCACACTTGGAATCCTTAAAAACAGTTTAAAAATGACCAATAAATGTAAAAAGAAAGTAGCAGGAAAATTGTTTCCTTGTGCTATGCTTTTTATTTTATTTATTTATTTATTATTTATTTCTTGAGAATATTCATGAGATACAAAGCTAATTTACCCCCCTCCTGCCCATTATGTGAGGGCCAGATTCATAATGGGGGCACACCCATTACCAGAAATTAGTATTATACCCTTTGTCCCCTTCCAATTATTCCCCAACCTCCCTCCCCCTCCTCCTCTCCCCTCCACTCCAATTTGTAGCCCTAGGAATGTTCCCTCCCTCTGTTAGACCACGGCACCACTTTGCTCTTTCTTTCCTTCTTTTCTCTCTTAGCTCCCACATATGAGTGAGCACATGTGGTATTTATCCCTCTGTGCTTTGTTTATTTCACTCAACCTAAGTTTCTTCAGGCTCATCCATGTTGTTGCAAATGGGAGTATTTCATTCTTTTTTTATGGCAGGGTAGTATTCCATAGTGTATATATACCACAGTTTCCTTAACCAATCATCCATCGATGGACATTTAGGTTGGTTCCATATCTTGGCTATTGCAAACAGAGCTGTGATGGACATGGGAGTGCAGGTATCTCTTCAACATGATGATTTCCATTCCTCTGGGCATACACCCAGAACTGGGATTGCTGGATTGTATGGAAGATCTATGTGCAGTTGTTTGAGAAACCTCCTTTCTGTTTTCCATAGTGGTTGTACTAATTTATAGTCCCACCAACAGTGCAGGAGTGTTCCCTTATCTCCACACCCTCGCCATCATTTATTATTCACCGTCTTTTTGATTATAGCCAGTCTAACTAGAGTGAGGTGGTGTCTCAATGTGGTTTTAATTTGCATTTCCAGAACACTGAGTGATGTTGAGCATTATTTCATAGGTCTGTTGGCCATTTGTATGTCTTCCTTTGAAAAATGTCTATTCAGCTCCTTTGCCCATTTTTTAATTGGTTTTTTTTTTTTTTTTTTTACTGTATAATTGCTTGAGTTCCATGTATATTCTGGGTATTAATCCCTTGTCAGATGCATAGTTAGCAAAAATTTTCTCCTGTTCTGTAAGCTGTCTTTTCACTCTGTTGATTGTTACCTTTGCTGTGCAGAAACTTTTTAGTTTGATATAGTCCCTTTTGTTTATTTTTTCTTTTGCTGCTAGTGCTTTTGGGCTCTTGTTCATAAAGCTGTGCCCTGAACTAAATTCTGAAGTGTTTCACCTGTAATCTCCCATAGTAATTTTACAGTTCTGGTCTTATATCTAGGTCTTTAATCTGTTTCAAGTTGATTTTAGTGTATGGTGAGAGATGCATATCTAGTTTCATTCTTCTGCATATGGATATACAGTTTTCCCAGCACCACTTGTTGAAGAAACAATCTTTTCCCCAAGTTAGATTTTGGTTGCCTTTGTCTAATATCAGATGGCTATAAGCCTGAGGAGTGATTTCTGGGTTCTCTGTTCTACTCCACTGGTCTGAATGTCTATTTTTATACCAGTAACATGCTGTTTTGGTTACAACAGCTTTGTAGTGTAATTTGAAGTCAGGCAGAGTTATGCCTCCAGCTTTGTTTTTTTTGCTCAGGATTGCTTTGGCTATTTGGGGTCTTTTGTTTTTCCATATGAAAACTAAGATTGTTTTTTCCATATCTGTGAAGAATGTAATTGGTATTTTGATGGGGATTGCATTGAATCTGTAGACTGCTTTGGATAGTATAGACATTTTCATATTCTGGATGTTTTTTCTTATTTCATTGTGTTCTCTAATTGAGTCTTCCTTTATTTCTTCAAGTTTTCTTAAGATCACTGCTCTAAATTCTTTTTCAGACATTTCAAGGATTCCCTGATCCATGAAGTCTGACTTTGGAGCATTACTGTATCCTTTTGATAGTGTCATTTCTTCCTGATTGTTTGTACTTCTAGTATTTTTTCACTGATGCTTAGTCATTTGGTAGAAGGTTTGCTCCTTCTATTGCACTGAGGTTGGCTATGGAGTAGCCTTGGTTGCTACTATGGTGGTGAATTGTCTTTGCTTGACAGAAGGTGTGGTGGTAGTTATGTTAAACGACCTTGGTTGCTGTTCAAGACTCTGTGGTCATAGAATGAGCCCCTAGCACCATGGAGTTCTGCTGGGCCAAACTCAGTGGGTCGGATCCATAGGTTGGTGCTCCCCCCTGAGTCTGAGGTGGGGTGAGGGGCCTCATCGAGCCACATGGTTCTGCTGGCTGGTGCTGTTGCCAGCCACCTCTGGTGGGCTCACCTGTGTGGCTCTGGTTCAGGGCACAGGGGCAGAGCCTGGCGTTACCCCCTTCCTGGGTCCCAGATGATGGGGTGAGGAGGCCACATTGAGCTATGCAGTTCCACTGGCTGGCCCTGATGCAGGCTACTGCCAGTGGGCTCACCATCTGCTATGTTTGATTTAAATGCACTTATCATACACCTCTTCATTCTAGAGCAATTTCTAGTTGTTTTTATTTATCGACTAGTTACTGTTTAAAATCAACACCATCAAGATACACAAGTGTGTGTGTGTATGTGTGCTTATTCATTGGTAGTGGTAATAATTTGAAAATGTAAGCAGTTGGAAGTCTCTAATTGATTAAGTGCTTAACATATGGTTCAATAATAAAATGGTACTGTATAACCAATTTCATGAATATTAACAAGAGCAGTCAATTCATATATTCACATTAAGAACTTATAAAACTATGGCAATAATGACTTACTGGCTTTTCACTTAAAATTTTTTTTTTTCTGTATCTCCTCTTTTGGGATTGCTTTCAGAGTTAGTTTTATCAGTTTGTGGCTATACTCTTTGCAACAAAATTGACAGTTATAATCCTATAAACAACAACAGTGTAATTTGGGTAACTCAGTCACTTTTTAACCATATACAACTAAGAATATTATGTTTGCATTTCCAAATATAAAACTCTTTCTCCTCCAAAATATTGACAGTTATTTTATCATTCATGAAACTTTAATGAGAGATCACAAGCATAAACATAAGCTCAGAAGATTTTTTTTATATATGTTTTAAACATTGGCAAATGTTTATCATCCCATGATGATTCCTTGAATGAAAAACATTCATTTTCAAGTAAAATGTTACATATGCCTATGGAAACTAGTTAATCATTCAAATATTTTATAGTCACATATTGTACATGTAGTGGAGTATATATATATTAAATATATATTTAAATATATATTTAAATATTGTGGTGTCTTGTTGATCCACCAAATTTTAACAATGGAAATGTCTTCTTCATGCATTCTTACATAAAATTTATAAATAGAGATTTTGGTCAGGATGGTAAGAAGAATCATGTCCCATGCAAAAAATGTTCATATCCTAATCTCCAGAATTTGTGAATATATTAAGTGGCATAATAAAGGAGAATTAAATTTGCAGATGGAATTAAGGTTGTTAATCAGCTGATTTGAGATGGAGAGATTATCGTGGATTATCCAGAGATTATCGTGGATTATCCAGGCTGGCCTAAAGTAATTACAAGGATTCTTACAAGTAGAAGAGCCAAACAAAAGAGAAAGAACCAGAGAGATGGCAGCATGAGAAGGACTTGGTCTAATGCTGCAACCTTTGAAAATGAAGGAAGGGGACCATGATCCAAAGAATGAGGGCAGCCTTTACAACCTGAAAAAGGTAAGGAAACTGATTTTCTTAGAGGTCCCAGATGGAATGTAGCTCTGCTGGCATCTTCACTTTAACCCAGTGAAACCCATTTTAGATTTCTGACTTCCTTAACTGTGAGATAATAAATTTGCATTAAGGCAGTAAATTTTGGTAATTTGTTGCATCAGCAATAGGAAACTAATACAGCCAGTTATAATGTGTTTTTGTAGTCATAGTCCCCTTGAAATGATTTGAATAATGACGATGATTTTTTTCTAATATTGGCATCTTCACTAGCATTGTGTACACTCTGTTATAATTTTCTAAAATACCGAATATGTCTTGAAATATACCTATATATTTGCCTATAACTGTTTAAAAAGTGTTTTCTGAAGAAAGTTTTTTTAACTATAAAAAAAATACTTGATGCACACACATCTCCCACATTTTTATGTTTTTTATTTAGTTGCCTACCTAATCTACAACTTCTGAAACAAAATAGTATCCACAATAGCTCTGAATATAAGATGAGGGATGATGTGCAGTGACTCTCTATGAGCTGAGCATTTCTAATTAAGATAAATGGTACCCAGTGCCATAATTAAGAAAAAATGAAGACTGTGTAGGAACCATCATTTTACTTCAGTAATTAGTTAGTCATGGGCATATCTTATTTAATAGCTGTATCTAACCTCCAAAAGATTAATTTACTCTTTCTCGAATTACTATATCAAATAGTAAATAGTTTGCATAATCACTAGAGATCCTTCACAAGATTAAATATTGAATCCTACCTTCTCTTTTGTAAATTTAGACCTTAGGATTTACAATGATGGTCACTCTGAACATGAAAGAATTTATTCATAATCATTGACTCAGAATTTGATGAAAACTAAGAAAGGTAATAAAGAGATGATGAGGGGAAATTGACTTACTTACTTCTAGCATGACAGCATGACAAGCTCTGCTGACACACTCCCCAGTGACACTACTAAAAACTACTTAAAAAATAAATCTTTTAAAGCTTCTGAAAATGGTCCTAAGGACAAACAGCAAATGAAGAAACGTCTATTTAAGAAAATCTATGAAAATTTAAAAAGAAATAGGAAACTCTGTGGTACTTGAAACAAGGTCATTCCCTCCCTCACCCCTCCCAACTCAGTGAGGTGGAAACTCTATTCCAGACTGCTACAGCCAAGAACACAGGGCTTCCTTTTCCCCCAGATCCCAGTTGGAGGGCTTCCTTTCCAAGAGGAGCAGATCTTCAGCATATCTGATTTCACCCCCAGCTGCCTTTTGCTAAGACTAAGTCTGGGATGAATGTGAGTGAAGGCAGAATGTCCCTTGTTCCTGCTAGCCCCACTTACAGAACAAAAGCTCTACCTTGGTTGTATCACAGTGAGACTATTGGGTCCATCAATACTCTTTCCCCTGACTTGTGATGCAATAGTTCTATGACAGAGAGGCAGGCATTCCTGCTTTCTTTACAAGCTGATGCCTTTTTTCAACCAAGTACTCAGCTCCTAAAACAGGAGTATCACTCAGAAAGAAGTTTACCATTATACCCATCCCCTCCTCCAGAGCTTGAGAGATTTTGCCTAGAAAAGAGGCAGGATATAAAACAGAAAGCTCCTAATGTCTTCCCAAAAGAACCAAATTTATTTGCAACAAAGCATGAAGAAGGTTAAACTTAAAAGGACCCCCAAGAACAGTGCTGGCTGTGGTGAAAAACAATTGAGAAGAGACTCAGGAATCAACTGAAGATACAGCCTAGACTGTAGGATGGCTAGTTTGCAGGAGAGAACCTGTAAATAAGACAGCTGAGAGGAGCCTTCCTGTGGTCAGAGTAAATATAAAACATTGACCTCAGAAGCTATATCTTCAATGAAGACGAAATTTGGATTAGTTTGTAGAGGAATTTATACCCCAGGGTATTACTGAAAAGAATTAAGCAGTTAGTGTGAAATTAGTGGAGTTCATCTGGTATGGTCAGAGAAATTGTCGAAGAAAGCCATAGTATTACCTCTGTCATCCTGTAGTGACTGTGGACATATTTGAAACTATGCCTCCATGAGGATAATATGAGAGGATTAACACCTTGGGTGAGTGGGCAAGAAATAGGCTTCATCAAAATAATCCACTATGCCAGCACCTCAGGGCCCACCCACAGACCAAGGGCATGGAGAAGGGGACCATACCACCCTCCCCAAACCAGGCTCACCATGCCAGCACCTCAGGGCCTGCCCAGGGACCTGGGGCATGGAGAAAGGGACCGGACTGCCCTCCCACAACCAGGCACACCAGGCCAGCGCCTCATGGCCTGCCTGGTGACCTGAGGTATGGAGAAGGGGACTGAACCTCTCTCCCACAACCAGGCATACTGTGCCAGCACCTCAGAGCCCACCCGGGGACCCGGGGCATGGAGAAGGGGATGAGACCTCTCTCCCACAACCAGGCACACTGCACCACCTCCTTGGGTCTCTCCCAGTGACCCGAGGCATGGAGAAGGGGACCAGACAAACCCTACAACCAGGCATACTGCCAGTGCCAAGGAGCATACCCAAAATAGCACCTCCATGTGGGTGGCCCACTGCAGCCTCCACAATAACCATGGCTGCTGCGAAAGTGATAAGACACCACAATCACCATGCAGATGGTCCACCAACCACTGGAGTGCATTCGCATAAGGAGAGTCACCAGCAGAGACAAAGAAAAGAAGAGGATGTCTCTTTCCACAAAGCCCATTTCAGAGTGACAGAAGAAGCATCTGCTCTATGATAATATTGAGGGACCCAATCACATGTCTCAGCATTGGACCGATCATCTAGGCAACAAATTAACAGAGTAATGATTATTCTTTCAGAAGGAGAGAAGAAATCTAGGGTAATTAGAGGGGGGATGGGAAGGGAATGGGGGAAGGGGAGTGATTGGACAAGGGGCATAAAGAATAATTATGATTTGTAACAATCTATATGCTAGTAATATTGATTTAATCAACATATCTTAATGTTTAACCCCCCAAATATGTATAATTGATTTCAATTCAATAAATGAAATAAATTAGAAAAATAATAATAATCCAGCAATTCACGAAACAAATAAACAAGAAAATAACAATAACAAGCTCTTACCTGAGAGGTAATAACCAGACTTGTTACAATGTATTATCAAAAATGTGCAGTTTTCAACAAAAAATTATGAGGCATGAAAATAAACAGTAAAATGTGACCGATGCATTGGAAAAAAGTGAGCAACAGAGAATACTTCTGAGAGTGACCAGATGCTATAATAATAAAAACAACGGTTTAAATTAGGCATTATAAATATATTCACAGAACTTTTAAAAAAAAGCATTAAAGAAGTACGAGAAATTATGATAGCAATATTGCATCAAATAGAGAATATCAGTAAAGAGATAGAAATTATTAAAAAGAACCAAATGAAAGTTCTGACATTGAAAAGTGCAATAACAGAAAAAAAAATTCATTAGAGGTGGCAGAAAACAGAATTTAAGAACTTGAATATAGCTTGGACTCAGAGGGGAGTACCAGGACCCCATGGCCAGCCCGAGCCCCACCAAGATGAGCCAAGGAGATGCAGGAAGCACGAGTGACTCCTCCCCAATTCCTGGACCTGGAGGGGAGTGTCAGGACCCCATTGCCAGGCCTGCCCCATGAGGTGAGCCAAGAAGACCTGCTGGGGGCTGTTTCTATAGCCACAGATTCTGGAACAGGATAAAAGGTGGTGTAATATAGCCACTACCACACCTACTGTCATACAAGAACAACTCACCATCACAGTAACAGTCAGGGCCACTCCACAGGTAACCTACTGCTCACTCGACTACACTGATATAAGAAGAGTCAACAGTAAAGCCTGCAAGTAGAGGAAGAAATATTTATCCTCATAGCCAGCCTCAGCAAATAGAAGCAGCAAACCCTATACCAAATGACCAAACATCGATGAAAAAATGCTACAACTACAAATAGACAAGAAGATATGACACCATTGAAGGATTACAGTAATGCTCAAATTTCACAATCCATGGAACAGGGAACCCTTTAAATGTCTGAAAAAGAATTCTGAGCAATGATCTTAAGAAAACCCGAAGAAATAAAAGAAGGCGCCATTAGAGAACACAATGAAACAAGAAAAAATATCCAAAATATGCAAGAGGAAATTTACAGAGATTAATACGTTAATAAAGAGTGTAGCAGAAATCCTAGAATTGAAAGATTCACTCAATGACATGAAAAACATAACAGAGAACTTGAGCAGCAGGGTAGAGCAAGCAGAACAAAGAATTTCAGATCTCAAAGATGGTATTTACAAAATAAACCAGGCAGACAAAAAAATATGAAAAAAGAATTAAAAATAATGAAGAAAATCTAAGAGAGATAGCAGACAATCTCAAGCACTCTAACATCCAAACTGTGGGTATTCCTGAAGAGGAGGAGAAAGGAAAAGGTACTGAAATCATATTCAAGGAAATAGTAAAGAAAACATTCCCAGGCATAGGTAGAGATACAGATGTTCAGAACCAGGAAGCTCAAAGGTCCCCAAATAAATTCAGTCCAAAAAGATTCTCCCAAATACACATAGTAAAATCTGCAAACCACAATTACAAGGAGAGAATTCTAAAAGCAGCAAGAGAAAAGCAACAAGTCACTCATAGGGGAGCCGCCATCAGACTAAAAGCAGACTATTCAACCAAAACCCTACAGGCCAGAAGAAAGTGCAATGATATATTCAAAATACTAAAAGAAAAAAATTCCAGCCAATAATTCTTTACCCAGCAAGGCTCTCCTTCAGAACTGAGGGAGAAATAGTACACTATTTCCCAGACAAACAAAAGTTGTGGGAGTTCACCACCACACAACCAGCCCTACAAGAAATTCTCAAGGGAGTCCTACATCTGGAATCTGAATAATGATGACCACTATCACAAATATACAAGAAAGAGCAAAACCCACTGTTAAAGAAAAAAATGCCAGCAAGAAAGAGAAAGAAGCTAAGTCATGCCACCTTAAATTTCCAACTAGCATTGAAGGAGGGAAATAAAAGGGGAAGTAATGATCAAAATATATTTAAATCATCTAAACAAAAAACTATTAAAAGACAGGAATTAAACAATACTTGTCAATAACTAACCAAAATGTGAATGGATTAAACTCCCCATTCAAAAGACAAAGACTGACTGAATGGATTAAAAAAACTAGACCTAAGTATATGTTGTCTTCAGGAGATCCACCTCACGTGTAGACACACACACAGACTAAAAGTGGAGGGATGGAAAAAGATATGCCATGCAAATGGAAACCAAAAACAGGCAGAAGTAGCTATTCTTATATTGGACAAAATAAACTTTAAACTGAAAAACATAAAAAGAAATAAAGAAGGCTACTATATAATGATAAAAGGATCTATCCAGCTAAAGACATAACAATCATAAATATAAATGCACCCAATACTGGAGCACCCAGATATATAATGCAAACACTCTTAGACCTAAACAAAGAAATTGTCCCTAATATGTTAATAGTGGGTGATCTAAACACACTCTCTCAGTATGGGACAGATCTTCTAGGCAACAAATCAACAAAGAGACTCAGGATTTAATCAACACTTAGGACCAACTGGACCTGGCTGAAATATGTATAGCATTTCACCAAACAACTTGAAGAATATGCATTCTTTTCATCAGCTCATGGAACATTCTCCCGGATAGACTGAATATTACGTCACAAATCTAGTCTCAGCAAATTTAAAACAATTGAAATCATTCCAAGTATCTTTTCAGACCACAATGGACTAAAACTGGAAATTAATGACAAGCAAAACAGTGAAAAGTATACAAATACATGCAAACTAACCAATAGGCTCCTGAAAGACCTATGAGTCCAAGAATAAATTAAACAGGATATCAAAAAATTTCTTGAAACTAATGAAAAAAAAAAAGATATATCATACCAGAACTTGTGGGATACTGCCAAAGCAGTACTAAGAGGCAAATTTATTGCAATAAAGGCTAACATCAAAAGAATGGAAAGACTTCAAATAATCGACCTAACACTATGCCTCAAAGAACCTGAAAAACAGCAACAATCCAAATGTAAAGGAAGGAGATGGAAAGAAATAATTAAGATCAGAGCAGAACTAAATGAAATAAACATTCAAAAAGCAATAGAAAAGATAAACAAAACAATAAGTTGGTTTTTCAATTAGATGAATAAAATAGACAAAGTATTAGCTAGGTTAACAAGAAAAAGAAGAGAGAAGACTCAAATAACAAAAATCAGAAATGAAAAGGGAAACATTACAACTGATACCACAGAAATACAAAGAATGAATGGAGACTATTATAAAGAATTGTATGACAACAAATATGAAAATCTGGAAGTTATGGATGTTTCTAGACACATACAAACTACCCAGACTGAACCAAGAAGAGACAGAAAACCTGAATGGACCAATAACAAGCAATGAAATTGAAGTGGTAATCAGCATTCTTCCTACAAAGAAAAGTACAGGCCCAGATGGCTTTACAGCTGAATTCTATCAAACATTTAAAGAGGAGTTAATATCAATTCTCCACAAATTATTCCAAAATATTGAAACAGAAGCTACTCTCCCAAACTCATTCTATGAGGCCAACATAACTCTGATAGAAAAAACAGATAAAGACACAACAAAAAAAGAAAATTACAGGACAATATCTTTGATGAACATGAATGCAAAAATCCTCAACAAAATATTAGCAATCAGAATGCAGCAACACATTAAAAACAATTATACACCACAATCAAATGAGATTCATTACAGGGATGCGAGGATAGTTCAACACACAAAAGTCAATAAATGTGATACATCACATCAACAAACTCAAGGACAAAGACCATATGACTATCTCAATAGATGCTGAAAAAGCATTTGACAAAATTCAACATCCCCTCATGATTAAGACTCTCAGCAAATTAGGTATAGAAGGAAAGTATTTCAACTCAATAAAAGCCATTTATGACAAGACCACTGCCAGTATGATTATGAATGGAGAAAAACTGAGGGCCTTTCCCTTAAGAACAGGAAGAAGACAAGATGCCCACTCTCACCACTTCTATTTAATATAGTACTGGAGGTACTATCCAGAGCAATCAGGCAAGAGAAAGAAATAAAGGGAATCCAGATTGGAAGAGATGAAGTCAAACTGTCTCTAATTGCCAATGACGTAATACTGTATATAGAAAAGCCTAAAGACTCTGTCAAAAAACTCCTAGAGCTGGTTAATAATTTCAGCAACATTGAAGGATACAAAATAAATGCCCCCAAATCAGTTGCATTTATATTCAAATAATGAACAAACAGAAAGAGAAAGAAAGAAAGTAAGCCTATTTACAATTGTCATGAATAAAATTAAATACCTAGGGATCAATTTAACCAAGGAGGTGACAGATCTCTACAATGAGAACTACAAACCACTGCTGAAGAAATTAAAGAAGACACAAAAAGATGGAAAGATATCCCATGTTCTTGGATTGGGAGAAGTTAACAATGTGAAAATGTCTATACTACCCAAAGTGATCTACCAATTCAGTGCAATCCCCATCAAAATACCAATGACATTCTTTACCTAAATGGAAAAAACAATCCTAACTTTCATATGGAACAACAAAAGATGCCAAATAGCCAAAGCAACCCTAAGCAAAAAAAAAAAAAAAAAAAAAAAAAAAAAAAACAATAAAGCCAGAGTCATAACACTACCTTACTTCAAATAATACTACAGAGCTATTTTAATCAAAACAGCATGGTACTGGCATAAAAATAGACACTCAGAAGAATAGAGCCGAAATGAGAACCCAGAAATCATCCTACAGGCTTATAGCCATCTGATACTGGACAAAGATAACAAAAATATGCATGGGGGAAAAAACTGCCTGTTCAACACGTGGTTCTGGGAAAACTGGATATCCATATGCCGAAGAATGAAACTAGATATGTACCACTCACAATATACCACAATCAACACAAAATGGATTAAAGACTTTAAACTGTAGAATTACTAAGGGGAAATATAGATGAAACACTTCAGTAACTAGGTCTGGGCACAGACTTTATGAAAATGAGCCTGAAAGCATAAGCACTAAAAGAAAAAATAAACAAATGGGACTATATCAAGCCAAAAAGTTTCTGCACAGCAAAGAAAACAATCAACAGAGTGGAATGACAACCTACAGAGTGGGAAGATAATTTTGCTAGCTATGCATCCAACAAAGGATTAATATCCATAATATACAAGGAACTCAAATGATTGCATAGTAAAAAACCAAATAACCCAATTATAAAATGGGTAAAGGTTCAGAATAGACATTTTTCAAAGGAAGACATGCAAATGTCCAACAGGTATATGAAAAAATGCTCAACATCACTAGTCATCAGGTAAATGCAAATTAAAACTACATTGAAATATCACCTCACCCCAGTTAGACTGGGTATAATCAAAAAGACAGTGAATAACAAATGCTGGTAAGGATGTGGTGAGAAGGAAGTGCCCCTGCACTGTTGGTGGGACTTTAAATTAGTATGACCACTATGAAAAACTGTTTGGAGGCTTCTCAAACAACTACAGATAAATCTTCCAAACAATCCAGCAATCCCACTTGTGGGTATGTACCCAGAGGAGTGGAAATCATCATTTCAAAGGGATACCTACATTCACATGTTCATCACAGCTCAGTTTATAACAGCCAAGACTTGGAACCTACCTAAATGTCCATCGATGGATGATTGGATAAGGAAACTGTGGCATATAAACACCGTGGAATTGTACCTTGCCATAAAAAAGATGATATTCTCCCATCTGCAACAGCATGGATGAGCTTGGAGAAACTTATATTGAGTGAAATAAGTAAAGCACAGAGGGATAAATACTGCATGTACTCACTCATAAGTGAGAACTGAGAGAGAAAGAAAGAGGGAAAGAAAGACCATGATGGTTCATTGGACTTGCAGAGGGGGAGAACATATCTTAGGATACAAAGTGGAGTGGGAGGGGGGAAAGGGGAGGATGAAGGCCATGGGGGATATATGGATGGGGTCACAGTATATAAACACAATTTGTGGTAATCGGCAAGCTGCCAGTGTGAATCTGGCCTTCACATCTTGGACACAAGGGGTGACAAACAGCTATGTATCTCATGAATATTCATAACCATTATCAAAAACCTTGAAGATAGATTTATAGAGATAATGCTAGCCAAAAAATAGAGAGAAGAAATAATGAGGAAAAATAAACATAGCCTTGAGAAATGTAAGACACCATTAATTGCACCAACATACTTGTAAATGGGAGTACCTTAAAGACAGGAGAGAAAAGAGAAGAAAAAGTATTTGATATGGATTGTGTCCCCCAAATTTTATGAATTAGTAGCTTAGTGGGTAATCCTATTATGTAATCAAACAGTGTGGCCTTGAAGAGAGATTCAATTCTGACGACCATGACTAATAAATGGATTAATAATGGTGGTCATGGGCTTGGTTCTGAGAGCTTTAAAAGAAGAGCACATGAGAAGTTCTCTCTCTCTTCTCCACCATTTCCACCATGTGAGACCACTGGGTCACTGTTGCCACCACCAAGACCCTCACCATATGTTTTCCCTGGACTTTGGACTTCCCAGCCTCAGAAACTGTAAGCAATAAATTTGGTTTTCTTTATAAATTGCCAACTTCAGGTATTTTGTTATAAGCCACAGAAATGGACTAATACAATATTTGAAGATGGAATGGCTGAAAACTGCCCAAATTTATTGAAAAACAACAACATACATATCCAGGATGCTAAATGAACTCTAAGTGGAATAAATGCAAAAAGACCCCTAAACAGACATATTGTATTAAAAATGCTGGAAATCAAAACCAAGAAGATAATCTTGAAAGCAGCAAGAGAAAAACAATGCATCACTTATAAGGGAATGCTCGTAAGAACAGCAGCTGACTTCTCATCAGAAACAATGGAGGCTGGAAAGTAGTGGGATGACATATTAAAAGTGCTCAAGGAGAAAAAACTGAAGCAACAGTCTTATATCCAGTAAAACACTGAGTTACCATATAACGCAGCAATCCCACTCCTTCAAGAGAAATGAAAACATGCCCACACAACAACTTGCACATAAATGTTTATAGCAGCATTATTTGTAATCTCTGAGAGGTGTATACAACCTATTTGCACAATAAGTGATGGAGACAAAAAAAAATATGGTGTATACATATAATTGAATATTATTCAGCTGTTAAAACGGATGAAGTACTGGGCCGGCCCGGTGGCGCACTGGATAGTGTGCCGCTTGGGAAGCGTGGCGGCGCTCCCGCCCGAGGGTTCGGATCCCACATACAGACCGGTTCCCGCTCACTGGCTGAGCGAGGCGCGGGAGCAACGCCGAGGTTTGCAATCCCGTTGCCGGTCCCCGGTCCGGTACGGGGGCAACACTGAGGGTTGCGATCCGTTGCCAGACATGGAAAAAAGACAAAAAAGACAAAAAAAAAAAAAAAAACGGATGAAGTACTGATATATGCTACAACATAAATGAGCATTAGAAATATTATGCTAAGGAGAAGAAGCCAGTCACAAAGACCACATTTTATGATTATATTCATATGAAATATTAATACAGGGAAATCTATAAAGATAGAAAGTAGATTCTTAGTTACTTTAGGCTGGGGGAGGTGGGGTGGTTGGAAGGGTAGGAGGGTAATAGCTAAATTGTGCTTTTTTTTTTGAGGTGGGTAACATGTTCTAAAATTGGCTGTGATTATAGTTGCACATATCTGTGATTATATTAAAAACGACTGATTTGTACACACTTTAAATGGAATCATATGGTATGTAAATTATTGATAAAGTTGTTTTTATAAAAAAGATTATGCGGAGGTGTGTATGAAGGATTAATCTGGTCAGTGAGGTCAGAGAAATATTTCCAAAGAAAGTGATAATTGAGTTCATTTTTGAATAAAGGATAGAAAACCACTATGTATGGTAGGATGAAATAATTATAGAGCATATAGGAAGGTATAGGAGAAAATGTATTGAAGGTTATGGAAGACATTAGTTTTATATAGATAGAATTGTGCTTAAATAGGCTCTAATATGGGAGAGACCATTATGCATTTGAGTAATTGAAAGAGGGTCCTGTGATTGTGTCATAGAATAAAGAGACATATTGCACATTGTATTAGTCTGTTTCTGTTGCTTATAACAAAATACCTGGAACTGGGTGATTTGTAAAGAAAACAAAATTTATTGCTCACAGTTTTGGAAGCTGGGAAGTCCAAAGTCCAGGAAACATACCTGATAAGGGTCTTGGTGTTGGTGACAGTGACCCACGGGTTTCACATGGCAGAAAATGGCAGAGCAGAGAGAGACTAACCTCCCAGGCACTCTTTTAAAGCCCTCAGGACCACTTCCCTGACCACTATTATTAATCCATTCACTACAGCACAGTCCTACAATCTAATCACTACTTCAAGGCCCACCTTTCAATTACCATAATAGGATTTCCCACCTTAACAGTCACAGTGGGAATTAAGCTTTTAATATATGAATTTTGGGGACAAAATTCAGTCAATCCACAGCACACATGATGAGTGTGGAAGATGATGTAAGGGACATATGATGCAAGAACCTGAAGATGCTTATTAGGAATATGGATCTTTAGCCCTAGAATAATACAAAGCTACCAAGTTGTTTTAAAAAGATGAGTGACATAATTCCATTTGATTTTGAAAACCAGTATCAATAAATGGTTAGGAAATGAATCTTTTTCAATTTAACATTTTTTAAAGATAACACACATTGATTCATTTTTCTAATTTCTTATTATAAACCATTTGAAAGGCAATTGAGATAGGATTTAAAAATATGTAATTACAACTTTATTTTCAATTTTGGAGATTAAATACTTCTATTTGTCTTTGTGTCCTTCAGAAATTTTGCCTAAATTAAAGAGATTTAAAAAGGCTAAAACCCACAATGATAAATACAATGGAAGAAGAAACAAGAATAAACGGAAATCTCCACAAAATTTTGGAAGTTGTAAACAGATAGAAAATGTTAATAGATTTAGCTGACTAGAAAAAAGTGGAAACTAGCCTGAAGTGGAAAAAGCCAGGAGATCGCAAGACCAAAAGTCTTATTCTTTGGAGGAACTGATGTTCACTGATAGCAGATCATGTAGTATGAGGCTAAAAATAGTTGTAATAGCTAAAAGTATGTTTTAAAAGCAATGAGACCTGTCTCCTGAATACTCTTGATTTCTTGCAGGCAAGATTTTACTTTTCTCACTCTGACAGAAGATAGAGCATTTATTTTCTGATGAGATTGAACCAGAGAAAATCAGGACTGGAGTAACCAAGGATAATTTGTTAGAGGCGTCAGGAGAAAAAACACCCTTGGAGACCGATATAGAAAAAGAGAAAAAGATTTTATTTCCAGCAGCTGGACCACACCAGCCAATTCAGGGTGCGGCAGGGGGTCACCTTTGTTCTTGATTTTTAAAGCTACAAGTGTGGCAACTCTGTCCCAACCCCCCTGCGCTGGGAGTTAGTAACCAATGCAAGCAAGCTAACAGCACATAAGCTAATTTTGCAGTTAGCGGAGCTCCTCCCATCCCATCCCCACTTTCCCGCCTAACTTTTACACAATGGAGGGGTTATCTTAAGTGGCATCAGTCCTGCTCTGGGAAAGAGGTCATTACTTCAAATTAAAGTTGGTAATGAGTTCCTACATAAAAACAAGTGCATAAAATGAATGTCTCTATCCAGAATGATGAGATTCTGAGGATCTATCTCTAAATGACTCCACTGAGCTCTCCCAAACTGGACAGACTGGTTAATGCTACCTACGCAAAATACAAGAAGATTCTATTTGGGGAAAATTGATAAATCACAAAGAAACAACTTATATAATACTGACAGTGAAGGGTCAAACAAAGATCTCATTATTTCTCTTCCTGAATTACCTATAGTGAGGTCCACCAGTGCACAAGGTCTCATCTAAGGCCGACCCACACGTGCCGAATTTCCAATATATTTTTTAGTGTCACTCCAAAACAAGTAGCAAAAAGCATGAAAAACTTGAGATAACTTCAAAGATAGTAATCAGACCAAACCAAAAGGAAAAAACAAACAAACAAACAAAAAACCAAAAACTGATACAGTGGAAGGGGCAGAAGAAAACTTAAACTATAATTACTACCTTTAAAGTGATAGGAATTTCTACCCATTTTACAAAATAAAATGTGATGCTAAAAAGACAGGAACACTCATAACAACAAAAAAAATACTTGTGAATGCGTGTATTTAAATCTTATATTAGAAATAAAACTTAAAATGTTGGAAAATATGCTGAGGAAAGATCTCAGAAGTTAGCAAGAAAAAAATAAAAAAGAAAATGAGTGAAGGAAAGAGACAGAGAGATTAGAGTGGCTATGGAGAAAATCCAGTACCCACTAATGAGAACATGATGGGGGAGAGGGCAGAGAAGACAGAAGAGAGAAGTGTATAGGAGGGGAGGATAAAGGAGAAGAGATGAGAGAGAGGAGAGGAGAAGGGAGGAAGGGAATTTTATTACTTAAAAACAATATAAGAAAATTCCTCAGAACTAAATATATGACTTTCTAGAATGAAAAAGCCTGGTGAATGCCAAATACACTGTATGGGAAAAAATCAAGCAATACAACAATTATCTTGGCCTATTTATTCATTTACTCTTGTAAGACCTAACTTCCAGGATAGACTCACCAGTACCACATGATACAACAGTGGGTGGAAGGTATACTCTGCCCTATCCCAGCCCCATTTCTGTGGACCTAGTCAATGGGGAAGGGGGATAAGTGAATGGTAATAGGTGGTATCTTAAAGAATGGTATTAGGAAAGGAGATGTTAGCAAAGAGATATTTTTAAATCATAACACACTTTTTCAGTCAGCGGTTGCCTGTTTCACTGCTCATGTGGTAAACCCAGTTTTTAGCCTTTGATACCCCATTAAGAGTGTTACCTTCATGTACCCAAGCAGTAACAAAGCAGCTATAGGACCCACTGACAGCTGAGAAGGCACAAAGTAGGTTATTCCTACAGTCTTCAGTTCTACTGTTAGCAGAGGCCTCTAACTAATAGTTCTGCCAGAGTACCTGGATAATTTTGCTTTGTTTTACTAGAGTGAAAAATCTCCTGAACAATTGTTTAAATGTCCTGTTCAAGTGAGAATTTAACAAAAAGCAAATACATCTTTACCAAAAATTTTAATAAGTAAATATTGTGTTATTCAGGATGTTTATAAAGTTTGTGTTATATGTTTGCATCTTCCCCTGCTCCAAATAGAGATGCCATTTTGCCCATTCTATATCTCCCTATCTTCTGGGGCCAATCAAAATTGATAGAAAGTAATAGATTAGGAGTATGTATAACTTTTAGGACCTCATAATAATTAAACATTATGCAGACAATAGGGCTGTGGAAATTTTGCATAAAGTGAGACCAGTTGCTATGGTTCAAATGTTTGTGTCCTCCCCAAATTTGTATGTTGGAATTCTAACCCCCAAGGTGATGGTATTAGGAGGTGGGGCATTTAGGAGGTGATTAGGTCATGAGGGTAGAGCTCTCATGAATCAATTAGTGCCCTTATGAAAAAGGCTTGAAGGAGACTCCTTGCCTCTTCCACCAAGTGACGGCACAGCAAGAACACACCATGTATAACCCAGAAAGCGGGTCCTTGCCAGACCTTGATCTTGGACTTCTCAGCCTACAGAAGTGTGAAAAATAAATTTCTGTTGTTATAAGGTATTCAGTTTATGGTATTTTATTATAGCAGCCCAAGCAGACTAAGACATCAGGCTTCCAAATTTTGGGGCTTTCATTTCTTAAAGCCCTTTTCCTAAAAGAAGAGAGTATGTCCATAGGGCCAGTGTTGGTTGCTTAGCCAAAAAAGAATGTGTTTCACTCACAGCCATAGGGAATCCTTACTTTGTTCAATAATTGAAGTCACACACTTTATTGTCCTGTCATCTTGGTAGTCTATTGCAAAGTTCCTTAAGCTTATTCTGGTCAATTACTGAAAAAAAATGTGTTGCTAAGGCATTTTGGCCAGGAGTTGGAGACATTACCACAGGCAGAAACATTGTGTTTGAAATATTGTTTTCTTTGTTCAAAAACTTAAAGTTCTAGTTCCAGAAACTAAACTAAACCAAACAAAAGAAAATTAAACCATGCTGTTCAGGATGGAACTTGCAGTGTTTTGAGCCAATGATCATTTGATTTGGCGTTGTTTTATGATACCAACAGGGTCAATCCTGCTGTGCTGCAGCTATTAAAAACCACAGAAAACCCTTTATTTCCTTGTTTTATAATTGTAGCTTAGTGACACTTAAGATATGGAGCAGATGTGTTTAAGCCATAATTTTGCACAGAGGTTGAGTTCCCTGCTCTGTTTCATTCTATCTTCATGCAGTGGCAGGTTTGCTACAGTTTCCTTTTAATTATTTGAAAAATCTCATGGTTGGTTTTGCTTATTCGCAACTGATCCCATTTTGTATTGTGTACCCCACAGGCCATAGTGCAATAGAAACCAGTTCAAATGCCTGTAATTCACTCCCCCTATGTTAATGGTGTTGGTACCCTACCTGGCCATGTTGAGAGTCCTTTACCATCAACACAACTTACCTACCCTGCCCACTAACATGACTCCTCTAGCCTCTTCTTCCTCCTACCCAATCAGCACCAAGGGTGGGTGAATTCTACATTCTAATTTAGTTGAAGACCCCTTCCCAACATGACCCTCTAAATACTCAAGTCAATAAAGTTGGGGAATGGGATAGATATTGTTGATGAATAAACTGTCCTGGAAGAAAGGGCATTTACATTGATTCCAAGAACACGAGTAAGCAATCCTTACTCATGTGGAGCTATAATACAGAGAATAAATGTTCCTTGTTCATTGGTTATACTGTCCCTAGTTCTAAAGCATAATCTAAGAGCACAACCTCTATACTTTTTAAAAAATTGTTCAAGCATTAAATACTGCAGTGTGGGTGAAACGCTGTTCTACTTTAGTAGATATCAGCATCAAAGAGATGTTTGACACTTTCCTCCCAACCCTCCCACCACCACTAATCGCAGTAAAGAATTTGGTGGTGGTTTCCATATTTAAGCAGAAAACACATTGAGACCTACAAGCCACTGGTAGAAAATTTCACTCAGTCACTGAGAGAAACCTCCTTTCCTGCATTTATACCTGAGTTATGACAGTGGAAGTGATTCAGGAAAACCACACAGAAACAAAAACTCCAGGCAGGCCGATCCTCATTAGGAGTATTCCCTGGATTTCATAGTTTCACACTGTTGTTTAGTATCGGTCCAGAAGTGTCATGAAGTTTTAACAATTATGAATCAAACTAAGTCATTAATGTAAAATGGCCACAAAGAGATTGACAGATTAGAGTATATAAATATGGCTTTATGACTAAGTAGCTCTTTAGGGATTTCCCTTCAATTCAGTTAATAGCACTAAAGCCCTTGCTTGTGTACAAGCCAGACACCATCACTGTTGCTTCCCTGTTAGTTGACAAGTTTCCTTTAACCATAATGCCTGTACTTTTGACCTTTCCCAGTGATTTCTGATTAAAGCCGCCTGACACCTGTGTATTTGCTTTGAGATTTGACTATCAAGTATCTTTAGAACTGTGAGGCATTTGCTCTCAGCCTGATAGGTGGACCACTTATAATGCAAAGCAGGGTTCCTCCTGACTGTCTAAAAATTGTGAATATAAAGGGGAAGAGATGATTTAAAAAAGCTGAGAGGAGAGAGATGAAGTATCCTTCAGGAAAAGAAAAGCTGAGTGCCTGTCTCCCGGAAGTCCTGTGGCAGTAAATGCTGGCTCTGAGCTTCCGGAAGCAAATTTACAGCATATAATCAAGTGTGATTTCTCCTGATTACCTTAGAACTAATTAGGAAATACCTGCAACCCAAGTTCTCCATCTAATTAGAAATATCTGGTAAGAAGGTACTTGCATATATTCAAGTCATATTATGTCATGAGGGCATTTGAGCTGACAAAAACTGATATTTGCTGTAAAATAAAAATGCAACACATTGAAACCAGGAGTCACCAGAAACTCACAGCTGCAGATTTGGGAGCCTGTTTTAATTGATGAGACACAGTGGCTCTGCCTCATGAAGCAAATCAGAGCATGAAGCACAAGGAATGTAAATATGCAGAGTCAGAATATCACAACCAGAGGAAGAGCTGCAGGCACCGTGATTGATGCAGATCCCCTGACTGCAGTTTCTAGCTCTTCTCTTCTCTTCCCTTGGAGTTTATAAATCAGAATTTAGGACAAAAGCTTCTCTCTCTCTCTCTCTCTCTCTCTGTGTGTGTGTTTGTGTGTGTGTCTCTTTTTCTCTCTCACTCTCACTCTCTCACTCTGTTTTACCTTTGCTGCGCCATTTCTACTTATTAGAGAATCAGTAGATTCTACTTATTATAGTAATGATTACTACTTATTATAGTAATGATTTTTTGGACAGCAGAGCAGCTTAGAGAAAGAAGCAGTTTTGCAGTTGAATCTCAGGAATGCACCATCATCTCATGTGACTGTGTTTACCTTCTAATAATTACCAAAAATAGCTAGTAAAATTACAGTAATAACTGCTGCTTATTATATGCCAAGCATTGTCATATTTTTTCACATAAATTAATTAATTTAGTCTTCACAGAAATCCTTTATAGTAGGTGTTTTTATTATCTCCATATTAATGTTTAGGAAATAGTGCCTAAGAGTGCTGGGATAATTTGTTCAAGATCATCCAGCTTGTAAGTTGAATTCAGGATGTTGAATTCACCTTGACTCCAGAGCCTGAGCTCTAAGCACCTGAACTTTTGCTGTTCTTTCCTCAAGGTGTGTGTTCACATCCTCTCTCTCTCTCTCTCTCTCTCTCTCTCTTCCCCTCTCTCTCTCTTTCCTTCTCTCTCTCTCTTTCTCTCTCTCTCTCTCTCTCACAAACACACACACACACACACACACACACACACACACACACACAATGATTGGGTCAGGTTAGGCAGGTAGTAACTCAGCTAAGCCAATCAGATTCCTCTCCATGACTCTTGATGCAACTATTAAAGAGGGGCTTTTTTGTGTGTGTCCAGAATTGCTACCTCTAAGAACACTATATGGTAAGAGCATCACCTTTGCTTCTACATGGAAAAAAACTGGTCTAAAGATAAATGCAACAAACAGAAAAGCAAAGCTAAGATATGGAGAACAGAAGAGTGAGTCTTAATAACAATTCAAGCCCTGGATAAGATAGGTATTCAATCACATCAGAAGAAAACTTGCTCCATTCTTTTTATGCCATGCCCCATATCCATCTCTTCTTTGTTTTATCTGGTGTGAGATCATTTTCTGTCTTGGGCTCTGAAAACACACAGGGATAGTGAAAAGATGAACAGAGCACCCAGAGCCTATGTATTATGCTTTGGAGTAAGGAATGGGGTTAGATGATGGGGTGCACCAGGGCATCTCCAGAAGGGGAAATATCCCATCTTTGTCTCCCAAAACCTGAACCAAGGAGTTCACATTTGCATTATAAATAAAGCACTTAAAAAATTCTGACAAAAGATATTGTCCCTTAGTCTTTCCCTTGTCTTGAAGACATCTGAAAAAATCAAGAAATTAGTACACAAAGACTGTGTATTTATACACTTTTCCAATTGATAAAGTGGGTCCATTCTCCGCATTTCATTGTCAAAATCACCTCTTCATTTTCCTGTGATATACATTATTACTTCCATTTTATAGATGAGACTACTGGAGCACAAGGAATTTGTATCTATTGTCCAAAGCCATAGGACTTGAAACTGTCTTCTACTTCTGGACTTAGTGTTGATTTCTAAAGATAATTTTTATTTCATTCTTAATGGTGCCTCATTTTTCCAGGGAAAAGTCTTACATTCAAAATACATTCTAGTGATCTTTTTTTTTTAAAAAACAGATTTATTGAGAGACTTCCAGTCAAGATGGTGGAATAGATGGTTCCCAGCATCACTCTCTCCCCAAAATCAAAGAATTTACAATCATAAAAACATAACATCGGCCTAGCTGGGTCCACTGGAGCTCAGGAGAAGAGGAGGAGGGACCTATGGAGTTCATGAAGGTGGAAGAAACCACAATGAGAGAAAGAAAAAACTGCTCTGAGCATTTCGGGCCATTGGCACTTTAATGCTGGAGTTGCCGAGCACATGGAGCAGGAGCTGGCAGAAGCCACAACTGTACCCTTCAGGTGGAGTTACTTGGAGGTGGCAGGGGAGAAGAGGACTTTGATGGCCCCCAGGACAGCAAGACCGATAATAGGGTTCCTGTGGACCCACACAGGAGAGAGGAGCCAGAACAGTTAAAAAAGGGGAGCCATTCAGAGGCCGGTGGGTAAACGCAAGGGACCAGTGCAGGGCCCATCCCATGGGAAGTGTTTGGAGCATGGATGGTGGAGGAGACAGGCCCACCGAGAGAACAATGGGACACAGCAAGACAGCTGATCCACCCCCCAGTTGGCACAGGACCACTCAGAGGACACTGGTCGGGAATGCAGAATTGTATGTGGTGCAGTGTGATGAAAAAACTCAGGCGCAGATCAGAATTTCTACACAACCCAGGTGCACCGAGTCTCTGGAAAGCCAGAAGGACCTATAAGGTCAGCCATTAAACCCTGAGCTGTACATAAAGCCTTCCCTAGGGAAACAGCAGCAAAGCAGCAATTTAACTTAACAACACAGCTCAAGTACTGGTACCCACAGGAATTTCCCCCATGTTAGAAGTAAGCAAAGGACAAAAAATTAGTTCCAGCCCAGGCACACCACCAGTGCCTTGTGGCCTGCCAGGGGACATGAGGCATGGAGCTGCGGACAGGACCTCTGCCCACAACCACTCACACTGCCAGTGCCTCAGGGCCCACCCAGGAACCCAATGCATGGAGAAGGGGACCAGACCCACCTCCCACAAACAGACACACCATGCCAGTGCCTTGGAGCCCACTCGGGGACCTGAGGTATGGATCTGGGGACCAGACACCCCTCCCACAACCAGGCACACTGCACCAGCAGCTTGGGGCCCTCCCAAGGACCCGAGGCATGGAGAAGGGGACAAGACACTCCCCACAACCAGGCACACTGCCAGCACCAAGGAGCATGCCAAAAACATCACCTCCATGTGGGTGGCCCACCACAGCCACCACAATAACCATGGCTGCCATGAAAGCAGCTAGATGCCACGACCACCACGGAGATGGTCCACTAGCCACTGGAGTACATTGACACAAGGAGAGTCACCAGCAGAGATAAAGAAAAGAAGAGGATGTCTCTCTCCACAAAGCCCAATTCAGAGAAGAAGCATCTGCTCTGTGATAATACTGGGGGACCTGATCATACCTCTTAACATTGGACAGATCATCTACGCAACAAATCAACAGAGTAACAATTATTCTTTCAGAAGGAGAAAAGAAATCTAGGGTAATTAGAGAGGGAAGGGGGAGAGAGGAGGATGGAAAGAGATTGGACAAGGGGCATAAAGAATAATCATGATTTGTAACAATATGTATGCTAGTAATATTGACTTGATCAACATATCTCAATGTTGAATCCCCAAAATATGTATAATCAATTTTGATTCAATAAAAATTTTTTAAAAAAGATATACAAATGGCCAACAGACACATGAAAAATGTTCAAGATCACTCAGTATCAGGAAAATACAAACCAAAACTACACTGAGATGTCATCTCACCTCAGCTTAGACTGGCTATTATAAAAAAGACAGAGAATAGCCAATGCTAGTGAGGATGTGAAGAAAGGGGAACATTCCTACACTGTTGATGGGACTGTAAATTAGTGCAGCCATTATGGAAAACAGTATGGAGCTTCCTCATACAACTTCGGATAGAACTGCCATATGACCCAGCAATACCATTGGTGGGTATACACCCAAAGAAATGGAAATCATCATGTCAAAGGAATCAACCTAAATGTCCATTGACAAGTGGCTGGATAAAGAAACTGTGGTATATATACTCAATGGAATACTACTCTGCCATAAAGAAGAATGAAGTTCTGCCATTTGCAGCAACATGGATAACTTAGAGAAAATTATGTTAAGTGAAATAAGCCAAACACAGAAAGAGAAATACCGCAGGTCCTCTCTCCTAAGTAGGAGCTAAAGTAAAGAAAGAAAGAAAAGAAAGAAAAAAGGAAGGAAGGAAGGAAGGAAGGAAGGAAGGAAGGAAGGAAGGAAGGATCACAATCATACATTAAACTTTCAAAAAAAAGAGAACAGAACTGTGGTTATTAGAGGTGGGAAAGGGGGAGGGGGAAGGGGTTGGTGAGAAATTAGTTAAGTGTCACAAAGATTGATTATGTTTTGTAAACATGAATATACTAATTATCCTGATTTGATCACCATGTATTGTACACATGTATTGATATTTGATTCTGTACCCCTTGAATATATATAATCAATAAAATTTAAATAAAACAGAAAAAAATAAAATAAATAAAAATAGAACACTAATCCTAAATACAAAATTAGGCACTAACTCGAATACTTATTTAGAATGAGAAAAGAAGTCACAACAAATTACAAATTGTCCAAAGTTGACAAGTACCATAAGCCCCATAAAGTCCAGTAAAAATACAGTTTTTTTCATTGTAAGATTTTCTTACATCCTTTAGCTGCATAATATGGTTACCACTTCCTTATCACAATGATTTTGTGATATCATTGTGTGTAAAAAGAATAGAAAAATAAAATCTGCTGCTTATTAAAATAAAAAATAAACAGATATTAATATTTTTATTCTAAACTCTGGTAGGAAAATTTAGTTTAAATATGTATTTTCCAAATTTTATTCTATTTCATGTTTTCAAATCTTCAGACAGAATAAACAGCATCTATGAAGGTACTTCAGAAAGTTCATGGAAAAATAGAATTAAGAGATAATATGAATCCTTCCATGAACTTTCGAAGACCCCTCCTACCTCTTCTTTCTCCAGTATGTGCAGTGTTCTTAAACACTTTTGAATGTCCTCTGTAGTCTTCATTTATCCCACCCTATTACATATCTTAAGAGCTTTTAAATCATTCTTCAACCATTAGCCTCCCAAGCCTTCTTTCTGGCTGTGTGCCTCTGAATACATGCCAGTGATTGTGGATGCTTTCCAATTTTTTGGACATCTTTTTCCATTTTTTTCCTTAACAAAGTGCCTGGACCTGTCCACACTTTTCCAAGTGTAATCTCATCAGAATCTTCTAGAGATAGGGTCATCTCTTCAGAGTCACAGAGTGAAGTCTGAGAGTGTGGTCTAAACCATAATGGGACCATTGACATTGCTGCCATTTGGTTTTTTCTTTTGATTATTCTTATCATGGCTTCAATTTATTTTTTTAGACATACGAATTTTCACTCCAGTGTTCTGGATTTTTAACATTCATTTATTTGTTTATTTGTTTTTACTTTTAACAACTATTATTTTTCTCATACTAACTGTAATCTACATGTTATATTAGCAGTTGGTAAACTATGGCTTGAGGGCCAAATCTGATAGCTGCTTATTTTTTTAAATAAAGTTTTATCAAAGCACACCCATCTGTTTGTGCATTACATATTGTTGCTTTTGCACTACAATGGCAGAGTTGAGTATTTGAAACAAAGACTATATGATCCACAAGGCCTAAAATATTTACTGTCTGGCCCTTTACAGAAAAAAGTTGACGTCCCCTGCATTAAACGAATACACTGATTTGGACATTAACCAGATAGTTTGGTAGAATGATGAACTATTATGTATTTACATTTCTCTTTAATTTTATATATTTTTATAATAAAATCAGTTTATAATATTAAAAAAACAGATTTATTGAGGTGTAACTCATATACCATACAATTCACTCATTTGAAGTGTAAATTCAATGATTTTTAGCATATTCACAAGTATGTACAAATATTACCACACTTTTAGAATATGTTCATCACTTCAAATGGCAACCTTTTAACAATTACCTCCATATTCTCCACTGCCACCTCCTCCCCCCTGGTTTAAAGCAACCACTAATCTGCTTTCTGTCTCTATATACTTCCTTAGTCTGAACTTTTTTATGAATGGAATCATATAATATGTAATCTTCTGTAACTTGCTTCTTATATTTAAGCATAATGTTTCAATGATTCATGTTGCAGCATGAATCACTACTTCATTTTCTGTGGTTAAATAATATTGACTTTATGTGTATACCGTATTTTGTTTATCTGTTCATCAGTTGATGGACATTTGGGTGTTTTGCAGCTCTGGGCTATTACGAATAACATTGCTATAAACACTTATGTACGAACTTTTGTGTGGATACATATTTTTTTAAATTCTCTTGGGTATATGCCTAGCAGTGGAATTCCTGAATCATATGGTAACTCAGTGTTTTAACTGTTTCAGGAATTGCCAGACTGTCAAGTGGCTGTACCATTCGTTCTCACCAGTAGTGTATGAGGGTTCTGATTTCGCCACATCCTTGCCAACACTTATTGTCTAACTTTTTGGTTCAGGTCAACCTTGTGGTTGTGAAGTGGCACATCACTGCAGTTTTTATTTGCATTTCCCTGGTGAATAATGATGTTGAACATCTTTTTATGTGCTACCTCGACATCTGTATATCTTCTTTGGAGAAACATCTATTCAGATTCTTTGGCCACTGGGTTATTAGTCTATTCAGCATTGAGTTCTAAGAATTTTTTATATATTCTAGATATAACTAAGCAGACATACGATATGCAAATATTTTTCCCATTTTGTGGGTTGTCTTTTCATTCTCTTAAGGCTGTCCATACTAGTCGTTTTCTGTTGCTTATAACAAAATACTTGGAATTAGATAATTTATATGAAAATAAAATTTATTGTTTACACTTTCAGAGGCTAAGAATTCCAAAGTACAGGGAACACATCTGGTAAGGATTTTCTTTGGTGGTGGCTTTACAGCAATGCTGGGGTCTCACGTGGCAGAAAATGGTGGAACAGAGAGAGAGAAACTCTCATGTGCTCTCCTTGTAAAGCCCTCAAAACCATGCCCCTGACTACCATTATTAATCCGTTCACTTTGGCATGGTCCTACAATCTAATCACCTCTTTGAAGCCCCACCTTTCAAATACCATAATAAGATGTCCTACATTTAACAGTTATAATGAAGATTAATATATGAACTTTGGGCAGCACAGTTCAATCAATCCACAGCACTCTGTCCCTGGCCCTCAAAGTTCATGTCCTTCTCACATGTAAATACATTCATTCCATCCCTAAAGTCTTAAATTGTTTTAACTCAAAAGTCCAAGGTTCAAAGTCCCATTTGTGAAATCAAACCAAGTTATCTACTTCTAAGATACAATGGTGGGACAAACAAAGAGTACATACTCCCATTTAAAAAGGGAGAAATAGGCCAAAAGAAAGGGGTAACAGGTCCCAAACAAGTCTGAAACCCAGCAGGGCAGGTATTAAATCTCAAAGCTGGTGAATCATGTATCTTGATTCCATGTTTGAAGGTCTCTGCACACTGGTGCAGGAATTGGACCTCTAAGTTCCTGGGCAGTTCCATTTCTATGGCTTTCCAGATCTCAGGCCACACTTCAGCTCTCTCGGGCTGGTGTACCACTCTGGTAGCTCCACAGGTCTGGAGTCTCCATGGAAGTCCCACTCTGACAGCTCCACTAGGCATGGTGCTGTTGGTGTTTTTCTGCTGCAACTCCTACCCCACGTTTCTGCTCAGCATTGCTCCTGTGAAGGGGTCTGCAGTGAATCCGACCCTGCTACAGATCTTTTCCTGGGCCCGTAGGCTTTTCCATACATCATTGGAAATCAGGGTGGAGGCTCCCAAGCCTCCATACCTCTAGCATTCTGTGAGCTTGAAGACCTAACACCCTGTGGACACTGCCAAGGCTTCCTTCCAGCTTGTATTTTCCAAAGCTGCATATCCAGCCACACCTGGGGCCAATTTAGCCATAGCTGTGACAGCTAAAGCAGCTGGGGTGCTGGTGTGGGGAGCAGCACCCCTGGGGGCACTAGGCAGTGAGCCCGTGGAGAGTGCCTCAGGCCTGTTCCCCAAGACCATTCTGTCTCCCTAGGCCTCTGGGCCTGAAATGGAAAGGTTGTCCCCACAGGCTTCTGCAACACCTTTAGGCCCTTTTCCTCCTTCTCTTGATAATCTATTTCTTTTGTATTAATCTTAGCACCATTGCATTTTTCTCCTGAAAATGCTCTCTGCTTTTCTACCACATGGCCAGGCTGCAAATTTTCCAAATCTTTTTGCTCTTCTTCCCATTTGATTATACATTCTGGCTTTAGATCATGCCTTTTCTGCCATAACTCAGCATAGGCTGTTGCAAATAGCCATGGAGCTTCCTGAATGTTTTGCTGCTTAGAAATTTCTTCTACTAAATACTCTGGGTCAGCACCTTTAAGTTTCACATTCCATAAAACTTTTGGGCATGAACAGATTGCAGCCAAGTTCCTTGTCAGTTAATAGCAAGTGTGATATTTGCCCCAGTTTCTAATAAGTCCCTTCTCCTTTACATCTGACACATTAGAGTGGTCTTTACTGTCCATATTTCCATAAGCCTTCTGGTCAGCACCATTTAATCGGTTTCTAAAATATTCCAAACTTGCCCTGGTTTTCTGGTCTTCTCAAGTTTCACCAGCACATAGGCTTTTTCTAGCCTGCCCCTTCAAATTCTTCCAGCCTCTTTTCAACATCCAGTTCCAAAGTCATTTACACATTTTCAAGCATTTGTTACAAGCAACACCCCACTTCTCTGGTACCAATTTTCTGTATTAGTCCATTTCTGTTGCTTATAACAAAAAACCCAGAACTAGATAATTTATAAGAAAATGAAGTTTATTACTTACAGTTTCAGAGGCTGGGAAATCCAAAATCCAGGGAACACATCTGATGAGGGGTTTTTTGGTGGCGGCTTTACAGAAATGCAGGGTTCTCACATGGCAGAAAATGGCAGAGCAGAGAGAGAGAAACTCTCATATGCTCTGCTTCTAAAGCTCTCAGAACCACACCCCTGACCACCATTACTGATTCATTCACTTTGGTATGGTCCTACCATCTAATCACCTCTTCAAGGCCCCGCATTTCAATTACCATAATAGGATGTCCCTCCCTCAACAGTTACAATGGAGATTAAGCTTCTAATATATGAACTTTGTGGGACATGATTCAATCAATCCACAGCAGTGTCTTTTGAAGAATAAATGTTTTAATTTTGATGAAGACCGATTTATCTATTTTATTTTTTTTGTTGTTGCTGGTGCTTTTTGGTATTGTATTATCCAAGAATTATTTGCCACATACAAAGTCATGAACCTTACTCCTATGTTTTCTTCTAAGATTTTTATAATTTTATCTTTTAGATTTAGGTCTTTGACCAATTTTGAGTTAATGTTTGCATAACTTCTTTCTTCAGTGTTATAAATGTTGTGGCAGTGAGGAAACTACACACATGGCAATTGGAGGGAATGCTAAATCTAAACAGGCATTTTGTAACATAGGGTACAGTTGTCTAGTAATTCTCACACTGTAAAAAACAGTGTGAGGTAAGGGTATAACTTCAGTCTTCTCCATGTGGTTATCCACTTGACCCAGCTCCATCTGTTTAAAGACTATTGTTTTCCTCATTAAGTAGTGTATTAGTCTGTTTCTATTGCTTATAACAAAATACTTGAAACTGCATGATTTACAAGAAAACAAAATTTATTTGCTTGCAGTTTCAGAGGCTAGGATGTTCAAAGTCCAGGGAACACATCTGATGAGGGTCTTCGTGGTGGCAACAGTAACCCAGGGGTCTCACATTGTAAGATGGTGGAAGCAGAGAGAGCAGAGAGAGAAAGAAAAACTCTATTCTTTTAAAGCCCTCAGAACCATTCCCCTGATCACTATTTTTAATCCATTCACTACTGCATGGTCCTAAAATCCAATAACCTCTTCAAGGTTCCATCTTTCAATTACCATAATAGGATTTTCTGCCCTCTTAACAGTCACAGTGGGGGCCAAGTTTCTAACATGTAAAACTTGGGGGAAAGAATTCAAGCTTCAATGAGTTTTGGGGGGACAATTCAATCCATTACAAGTGGTCTTGGCATCCTTGTTGAAAAACAGTTGGCCATAGATATACAGGTTTATTTCCTTAGTCCCAATTCTATTCCATTGATCTACATGTTTTTCCTTGTGCCAGTACCACATTGTCTTGATTACCATTGCTTTGTTGTAAGTTTTGTAATCTACTCACTCTTTATTCTAGATTTTCCAGATTGATTTGGCTCATTTATGTCCCTTGCAAATCTATTTAAGTTTTAAATCAACTTGTCAATTTACATAAAGAAATCAACTAGAATTCTGATAGGCATGAATGGTTTATAATTATTGTGTCTTCCAGATGGATTGACACCATTTTCTATAAAATGTTCTTTTTTACCTCTAATAACATTTTTTATTTTTAAGTTCTATTTCGTCTTATATTAGTGATGGAGTTTGAATGTGTTGTCCCCCACAAAACTCATGTGGAAATTTGATCCCCAATGTGGCAGTGTTGGAAACTGATTAAGTCATGGGGGCGGATCCCTCATGAATGGATTAATGCTTTCCCTTGGGGAGGAGGGATAAATGAGTTCTCGTTCTATTAGTTCCCACGAGAGCTAGTTGCTTAAAAAGACCCTGGCACCTTCTCTCTCTCTCTTGCTTCCTCTCTCTTGCTTCCTGTCGCCATATGATCTGCTTGTACCCGCTGGCTGCCTGCCACTTTCCGCCATGAGTAGAAGCAGCCTGAGGCCCATGCCAGATGCAGCTGTCCCAGAATCATAAGCCAAAAAACCTCTTTTCCTTATAAATTGCCCAGTTTCAGGTATTGTGTTATAGCAACACAAATGGACTAAAACAGTTAGGGTAGTCACTCCTGTTTTCTCGTGGTTGCTTTTTGTATAATATATCTTTTCCATTCTTTCATACTTTTAAATTCAATGTATTTTTGTCTTTGAATCTAGGGTATGTCTCCTGTAGACAACATATAGTTAGATCATTCTTTTAATATCTAGTCTTATATAGTCAAATAATCTGCCTTTTTTCTTTTTCGATTGTTTAATTCATTCACATTTAATGTTATGTTGTTCTAGTTTGAGTTATGTATGTCATTTCATTTTTTTATGTTGTATGTATCTCATCTCTTTTATCCCTCTATTCCTTCTTTACTGTTTTATTTTGCATTGAACAAATATTTTCTAATTTAGCACGTTCTTTTTTTTGATAATTTTTTTCACTACAATTTTGAGGGGATTTTTAGTCATTGCTATGGAGCTTACCATATTATCAGAATTAAGTTTATACTAGCCTAATTCTAGTGAAGTATAGAAACAGTACTCCTATGCATCTCTATTCCCTTCTTTCACTTTTTGTGTTATTATTTTTATGGACAATACCTCTATTAATGTTATAAATACAACAATACATTGTTATCATTATTACTTCATCATCTGTAGTCATTCCTCTAGCCCAATACAGCTTTACTTTCACATACTTCCTCTTCACTGTTATTGGCAAATATATTTGCCAAAATATATACACTCTGTTACATTTCCATTTGCTACATGCCCAACAGTTCGTGACATACATGCTATTTTATACAACTGCTTTTAAATCAGTTAAGAGAAGAAAGGAGAAAATATGTATTTATAGTGCCTTTTTTGGTTACATAATTACCTCTACTAGTGCTCTTTGTTTCGTGGATTTGGATTATTGTCTGTGATTACTTGTTTTCAGCCTGAAAAGGTTCTGTTAGTATTTCCTGTAAGTCAGTTGGTTAGCAACACATTTTCTCGGTTTTTATTTTGGAATGCCTTTCTTTTATGTTTATTTTTGAAAAATAGCTTTGCTGGATATAGTATTTTTGGTTAAGTTTTTTTCTTTGTCCACTTTGAATATGCTGTTCTGCTGCTTTCTGGCCTTTATTGTTTCTACTGATAATTTAGCTGTTAATCTTATTGGAGCTCTGTAAGTGATGCATTGTGTTCTCTTGCAATTTTCAAAATTTTCTCCTTGCTTTTGACTTTTGGCATTTTTTTCTGTGATGTGTCTGTTTGTGAGTCTCTTTGCATTTATCCTCTAAGATTTCACTGAGCTTCTTATATCTGTAGGTTTTTTTTTTTTAATAACTTTGGGCACATTTCAGCCATTATTTTTTTCAATATTTTTCTGCTCCTTTTTCTTCTTATCTTCTAAAACTCTTATTACACATATGTTGTGAGCTCCACGATATTCCACATTTTTCTGAGGCTCTGTTCATTTTTGTTTATTCTTTTTTTCCTGTTCTTTGGCTTACATGATCTCTATAATTCTATCTTCAAGTTTTCTTATTATTTTTTCTGCCAGTTCAAAACTAGTGTTGAGCCACTCTGCTGATTTTTTAAATTTCAGTTATCATACTTTTTAACTGCAAAATTTTAATTTGATTTGTAAAATAATTTATCTATGTTGAAATTCTATATTTGATGCAACATTGTCATATAGTAGTCTCCTCTTACTACAGTTTCACTTTCAACAGTTTCAGTTTTCTGCAATGAACTGTGGTCTGAAAATATTAAATGGAAAATTCGAGAAATAAACAATTCATAAGTTATAAATTGCATACCTTTCTGAGTAGCATGATGAAATCTTGTGCTGCCCTCTCTGTCTCACGAGGAACATAAATAATCTCTTTGTCCAGGGTATTCATGCTGTGTAAGCTACCTGCCTGTTAGTTATTTTATAGCTTTCTTGGTTGTCACATGGACTGCTGTGGTATCATAGTGCTTGTGTTCAAATTACTCTTATTTTACTTAATGGCCCTAAAGTGCAAGAGCAGTAATGCTGGCGTATTCTTATAATTGTTCTATTTTATTAGTAGTGTCATAGAACAAAATTACAACAAATTTAGTTAAAGACCTCAACTGGCTTTATTGTGATTCTAGAATCAGGCAACAAGTCATTCCGTAAAATAGAATAAGTGAGGCAGGAAGTTACATAGAGACAAGAGTGGGAGGAGGAAACCTGGTTATTTGCAAGTGGGAAAACTGGTTCCCCGAGGACATAGGCATGGACATGTGAAAAAGCAGCCACATGAGACAAAAGACAATTCCAGACAGGGGCCACATCTCCACCTTGGGCATCATTCAATTGGACCAATGAACTACCACCAGCTAGGGCACCGATCACTTTAACGAACAGTATAGAGACTATATTCAGGGCTCGACCAATGACCAAACCATAGGAATCCAGCTAAAAGGACTTAAAATCCCCAGGAATGTAACCCTAGGCGCTCTTAAGCCACTCTGTTGCTCGAGCCTGCTCCATCCTCTCTGGAGTGTATTCTTACTTTGCTAAACAAAACTGTTCTCTGCTTTTCACCTCTGGCATGTCTTGCCCAACTCTTTGTTTGAGACACCAAGAACCCAGATTTAGCCAGTGGAACCTGGAATTTCCTTTAACATAAGTGTTCCAATTAGCTGAGCAAAAGAGATGGGTTTTATTGTTATGGCCAATGTCCGACGGGTAAAAGAAATTTGCCCAGGAGAACCGGGTCATAGGAAAGGGAAAAAAGTTTATTTCTGGAAGCCAGGGCTACGCAGGCTAATCGAGAAGCGCAGCCCCGAGTTGAAACCTGTCGCAGCTTTTATTTTTAGCTAGGCGGGAATTTCTCACACCTGACACAATCTAGCCAATGCAAGCAAGCCAGCGATATATAAGCTAATTTTGTGGGTAGTCCTGTAGCCCCTCCCCATTTATTTTAGCAAGCGATTTGTACAGAAACAGAATGCATATGTTAAGGTCAGTAGGGGTTGGGGCGTCCCTTAACATTATAGACAGAAAAAGGCTGAAAGCAGAAACAAAGAACAAAAAGCAAGGACTGGTTATTTCAAAGTTAGGGTGGGGACAAGGAGATAGAACAATAGAAAAATAACTGACTACTTAATATCAGGTTACTTCAGGCTATTGCTTTTTTGTGAGGATTAAAACAGAGGCAACTTCATTATCATACCTAGTGAAGATGTAAACTGGCCTGTGTGGGAAATTGGCTGTCATCTCTTTCTCCTGATGTCTTGTAAAGTCATACAACAATTGGAGTGATCTGGAACTTAGCAGGGGTGAGTCCATTTTGATATTTAGTCTGGTCTTTGGGGGTCTACTGCAGGAACTTAGTCCAAAACAATGGCCTCCTATAATTTTTACCGATATTTACTGTTAATCTCTTACTGTGCCTAAGGTATGTACAAAAAAACCCCAACATAGTATATATAGGGTTCAATACTAACTGCAGTTTTAGGCATCCACTAAGGGTCTTGGAATTTATGCCCTGCAGAAGAGAGGGGACTACTGTACCTTCCTTTACTTATTTTATATGCTTTTCTTCAAGTCTCTGAACACGTTTGTAATGAATATATTGATATTTTGTTCTGATTATTGTGACCATTGGTCACTCTCCCAGACAATATCTCTTGCCTGCCCCCCCCCAACCCCGTACATGAGTCATACGTTTCTATTAATTTTCATACCTCATAATTTTTGGTTGGAAATTGCACATTTTAGGTAATCTATTGTAACAATTCTGGGTACTGACCATTCCTCCTCTGAGTTCTGTTATTGTTATTCTCTTGTTTATTTATTTAGTAACTGGTCGGATTATTTTAGTAAAGTCTATTTTCCTTCTTACCTCCTGTTGTGTTAATCCTTTGAGGATGCTCCTCAGGGAGGTAGACTTTTGGGTATTCCCAAGGTCAGGGTAAAATGGTTCTCTGCCTCTTTACATGACCACACCCAGCTGTTAAATTCCATTAATTGTCAGCTACTTGCTTAATTGTTTTCAAAATGCCTTAGGGCATAAATTACTCCACCAACTAATCAAATCTAACTGTGGCTCCTTTACATTAATAATTTTGGAGGTCAGTATTTGGTATCTATTCTAATCCCAGGAGGTCTAGCCTAGCTGTTTCATTTGCTGGTTCACTTCTGCAGACTAGCTGGCCTGCAGTTTAGCCTATATCTTCAATCTGCTCCCAATTGCCTTTCACCTCAACCTCCATTGAGGCTTAAATTTCTCCATAATCTATTGCAAATGAAGTCAACAAGTCAACTCCTTTGGGAAGAGATTAGAAGCTATTTGTTTTATGGCTCATTTCCCACCCCACCCCCAGGCTAAATGTCTGAGCCAGGCTTCTGGAGCTTAAGCCGCCCTTTAGAAATCGAGCACTAAATGGAATGGAGACAGCTGACTGAGTTTCTCCCACTTCTCATGTGGAAACCAAACCTCACAAGCCAGAGTAAGGGATATCAAGCCTGTCTTCTCAGAATGCTACTCCTAATGTAGACAGCCTCTGTTCCACAAGTGGAGCTGAGTGGCAGAGGGGAGCCCCAACTCCTCAACCCCACTTGCCTGGGGCTTACACTCAGCAACAGGTAGGTGGGGGTAGGGCAGGAAGAGTAATGCTGAAGTCCTACTCAAGGTGGAAAGAAAACTCTCGCTGGGAGCTGGGATGAGAGGAAACCCTGCAGCAGTCTGGAAAGAGGTCTCTCCCTCTCTGAGCTGGGATGGGGTGAGCAAAGGAGGAGTCTTGCTTAAAATAGCAAAGTCTAAGGGGTTTGGTCAAGGGTTCAGATTTGCATACCAGCCAGCCACCAAAACAACAACACCAACACAGTCTTGCCTTTGTTCGAAAATTGTCATTAATCTTCTTGAATAGATGTTTATTCATTTACTATTTGTTCTTAAGGCCATTTTCAGAGGCTTTAAATGCTTTGGTGCTTTTTAAAATATATTTTCACCTGTTTTACTGGGAGCTGCTCAGTGGATCTCCTCATGTTGTCATGCTGGAAGTCATTCTTCCCCCACTCTTTTATAAACATTTATAGCACTTGTTTAGAACCTATCAAGCACCAGGTTCTGTTCCATCACTGCAGTTATCACAGTTATACTTTGTTTGGAAAATGGAACAATTTGGTCAGGCTCCCCTCATCTGGGAGCTGGTTCACGGCAGTTTTGTAAATATTGTGTGTGTGGGTGGAGTATGTGCCTGCAAAACAGCGCCACTTTGGCTGGTTTTTACTGCCTTGGGTGCCCACCCTTCGCGGCCATGTTTTTCCAGACCTGCAGCTTCCAAGATCCATGTGGCCAGTTGCCTAGTTTATAGACCTGTGTGAAGGGGTCTGGTGACCCAGCCTGGCATGTGAAGGGTTTGTGACCCAGTCTGTGAATGGGCTTGAGGGGTCTGGGAGCTCCAGATCGAGCCCTAGCTCAATCATTGGCCCAGTCGGTGCAGGATTACCAGCAGGTAAAAGAGCCACGACAACTAGCGTGGTTGCCTAGCTTTACAATTGGTGTCATGAACAGGATTAAGAGCTAGACAATTGGTGCTGTGAGCAGGATTCGGGACATCATTCTTAGCCTCACAGTAGTCTTTGTCATAGCCAGACATACTTTTACTATTGAGGGGTCCTTTGATTAATGTTGTGAAAACAAGACAACAGATTTAAATTTTTTTAAGAGTTATGGTTTAGTAAAAACTGCATTGTAAAAAAAAAATCTAGTCATTACCACCCACTAGTTAGGAGACCATCACACCTCAGTTTCTTAATTCATCAGAAATCCAGATTGTCTTTTATACATGATACAACCTAAGACATCCTCCAAAAATTTCCTGGTGGACAGAGTGAAGGACTCTGGACTTCCAGGAGAAGGGAGGAGACTTGTGCTGCTCCACAGAGGAGAGCAAGGTAGATCTTTGGATTTTACGGTCATAGATTATTAAACTTCAAAAAGTTATTTGAAAGTATAATGTGAAAGGGTATGCTTACCACTTACATTTAAAAGGGTTGTAATGTTTTTCTAGTAAAACATTAAGGATTTTTCATTCTGTTGAGATTTTTAACTTTATTTCTATAATTTTTGACATGTGTTACAATGGAAGCATTGAATTCTTTATTAATATCTAACTCCTTACCTAGAATATAAACTTCTGTGGGGAGTACAAATTACTTGATATTTTTATTAGTTTGTGTTTGTTTCATTGGAGAAATAGATTTAGTTAGTTAGAGAATATGGAGGAGCTTTGGTCAAGGGACTTACATTGCTGATGACATAATGGACCTGGCAGGCAAAGTAGGACACCACTTACATGATGACAGAATGACGCACCCTGCCAGTTTCCTCCCTTTTGAGATATCATCATCTGGTCCTGGAGGGAGCATCTGCGAGGCCATGACAAGGAGATAATCAGCTCAGGCCAGACTTCAAATAAAGTATAAAGAAACAGAGTCAAAAGCCCCAAGTTGCCACATCTGTCAGGTTCCTGGCCAGTTGCTCGGATTCTTGGTCCAGTGGATGGAAACAGATTGGAATTGAGACTTCTTGGTGTGGGCTACTCTCACAAAGAGATGGAAACCAGTCTTGTTGAAGCCCACAGGACCCTTGAGCGCTGCCTCTGCCACACTGAGAAGGGTTCCAGGTATATATGCTGCTCTCAAGCCGTGTTCTCAAGAATCATCAGTTAAACCCCTGGCGGATGTGAGTCAAGAAAGGACCTTGTGCTGGAGATGTAAGATCCCTGACCTGTTCCTAACAGGATAAAAAATAGGAGTTGTGTGCAGTGTGCCCTTAAGGGATCATTTAGTTTAAGTTAGAAGTAGGCTAGGGAATAGAGTAATTGAAAGTGAGTGTGTGATCAATAAACTGTGTGATTCGAGCATCAATAATTTTGTCTTGAGTGGTCTTTGCCTACCAACAAGTGTCTGTGCACGATAACTTCTCAAAGGGATTTTTTCTGTGAATCACCAATACCTTGAACAGTACCCAGGGCATAGTGAATACCAAGGAAATGATTGTAGTATGAATATATACATGAATGAATCTTACCTGGGAAATTCTAGGTTTCCCAATAGATCCCAAATCTTTGTTGGTTCCTGTTTTAAATCTAAAGTCTTGTGGAAATGTTCTTGTAGTATTAATTGGTTGTATGTATATACAGACAGATATAAGAGAACTTACTACTAAGGATGAAAGTGTTGGGGGAAAAACCAAGACAAGTCACTTAAAGGGTGAAAGGAGAGTCATTAGGCAATGTGAACAAGTATAAAGAGAAACTTCTTTTGATTAAGTAGTGTTTCATGATCTGGCTTTAAAAAGAAAAAAAAAAAAAAAAAACTTCAAGTTTGTCAGTCCTGAAGAATGTTACCAAAAAGCGCTGGTGAAAGAGAAGTGTCTGTCTGGTCATGACCAATGTGTACATGGACACCGGTGGGCTGGAAAAGGGAAACTCTTTGAGGAAGTCTTGGAGCAGTGTGATAGGCCTTCTGCAATGGGAAGTACTCAAGCACCAGCACCCCTGGGTTTTGATAGGGTCCTGGAGTATGGCTTCTTCACAGAGCTGGGGCTATTAGGATGGTTGCACACATAGAGCAAGAACATACCTCCAGCACTGAGCCATTTTTGAATAAACTTGGCTCTGCACAGTGTCATAGGCAAAGGAACTACACATCTGTAACACGGTGGTCATTCCATGACCTAGAGTTTTCTCATATAAATGCTGAGCATCCAAGAACAGGAATAGTTCTAGAAAAGCATCATCTTACATACTTCATCCCATGTGAAAAATACTCAGATTCCAGTCTTCTTCCGGTACTTCCCCAATGTCAAGCGTGCAAGGGATGCTTGTGCCAATGACCAGTGGGGCCCATCATCTGACCCTGAATGAAAACACTGAAGCAGTGTCTGTGTTTGAAATCCCTAGAAGGATACCTGAGACAGGATTGAAGAATAGTGGTTATAAAAAAACACAGAGTAGGAGAGAGGAAAGGGAAGACAGCCAGTAAAATGTATATTATCAAGCAAGTGACCACTGTGGACTGATTGCTGGAGCTCAGACCCACTGGAGACTCTGGAGTCAGTGTAGCACATACAACTCAGAGTTATCTCTTCTCAGGGACAAGGGAGCTGGGCTATTTAGACACCAATCCCATCAGTCATTGGTTGAGAACTGCTTCCCAGGACATTAATCCTCTGGCTCTCACAGCTGGCTTGAGAGCACAGAGTAGGCTTTGGTTTCCAAGGGAAGTCCTTAGGCAGCTGGAAGTCTCAGAGCTTGTACTGCAGTGATAAGGCACCAGGGGACGAGGTGGGGTACAGACAGAGTCCGCTACATGCAGCAAGGATAGGCTTCCGCAGAGTCCATGTTAGTGGCCGGTATTTCAGAGGGTCTAACAGTGGGCAGAACAATAGCTGTTCTCACTAGAGCAGCATTGAGAGGTGGCGAAGGGCTGGAAGGCCTTTGTGAAGACAGCTCATGGTGGGAGATAAGGGGCCACACTAACCTTTATCTTCGTGGCTAAGTTTCTCTATCTGGAGTTGGAAATATCTCTGCCTTTGCTTTCTACCACAGAAGGCTGTTGACTATAAAAGGCATTTGGGGAGTGTTTTTTCAGCTCCTAGGCTAACCTCATTATGGAAAATAAGCCACATTCTCAGGATTTAAAATTAGGTGTGATTTACAAAGAACTGTGTTACAACAAGAGAGAAGAGTAGTGCTCAGAAGCCAGTAGCAGAGTGACCATAGCACACCACATTTTTAATGTCTCATAGTAAATCATCGCTAACTACCCTAAAACCAAAGACCTCATCCAAGAGTTGTCTTGAGATCAGCAACAAAGTGCAGGAATCAGGTCCTTGGGTAGCAGAGGGAAGACCTCAGTGAGACTTAGCAGACCTGTAATACATACATCAGCAGGTGAAAGGGCTGCTGGTAACACACTCTTGAAAAGTGTGACAATCTGCTCAGTACCTCCTTAGATATCTTTCTTTCCATTGAGACTTTTGCTTTTCCCTGTAGCTTCTGACAGATAGCACAGTCTTTCAGACAGGGGACAATTTCTTCAGCAATGTTTGTTAAGCAGCCTGGCTGTGCCTCTCCTGGACAACTCCCATGGCTGCCTCTCAGGGGTGTCTGTGGCTTAGGAATTCTGAGATAGAATAGTTGTTGATATTCACATCATCATGAATTCCGAAACTGGAGTAAACCAATGTCAACCAATTAACAAAATACCCTAGGTGATGGCGATGAGTCTAATGTGCCTTAGAAATTAAAAGCAGTTTTGGAGCCTGTCATCAAGGATGATGTTAGAAATATTTCACAACAAATATGAAACAAGCACTGACCAATCAGTAGAGGTGGAGAAAGGCGCTTTAGGGCCCTGCTGTGAGAGGCACTAACTCCACAGTTACTAAATCCTGGGGAGGGGAAGAAGGAGAGTGGCAGGGGCAGGGGATGGCACCTCCAGAACATAAAGGAAGCCCAGAACAGCCTCCATTTATTAACTAGTCTGGTAAATGCTAGAGTGAACTAGCTGCCCTGCATCAGGAATTCCCCTTGGCACCACAGACTCCGTGGTCATCAGCAACTTATACAGTATCTTTGTGTGAATTAGAGGAAGCATTCTGGGTAAGCAGGCTACTGGCTTCACTGTGAGAAAGAAAGGTTCCCAGAAATGATAGGTTCCCCTCTGGGAGATGAATCAGGAAAAGGTGGCTCCTTGGACTGAAAAGGTACCGTCTTTAGTAGAATGAACTGGAAAAGCTCTTACCCCACCCCATGAAAAATATTTTCCTTTGTGAGGAGAGGACTCAGAAAGAAGTACCTCCTGGCAGATTCAGCATGGGGGTTTGCATGTTAGAGAGGGAGATACGGGCTAGATGTTAGCACCCCCATGTCCTCATTCATGACTTTGCGCAGTGCACAAACCACACAACTGTTCAAGGTGGCCATGCTGAATCCTGGTTATACTCCTCAAGGTTACCCCACTCTGTCCCCTAAATTTACTTCCTCTCTTTTCTTCATGAGTACCATGTCCCCACCCCAGGTAAATATGTTAAAAAGTTCAGAGTTTACATCCATGAAAATGATTTGGCTTATCTTTCTCAGTTCATTTTAACTTTGGCACATTTAACATAGCACAGCTATGTAGTGAGAAAGACAGCTGGCTAAATAAATGGCTCTGTGGTGAACAAAGTGCTTCTTTCCAATGTCAGGCACACAACCTTGAACCCAAGGCAGCCCCTCTAATCCCAGAGCAGAAGGAGAACCAGCCAGGAGTGGTGTGTGTTCCTGCAAATCATTCTGCTAACATCCTGCAGCTTGGCCTGCAGGGATCACTTCCAGAGGAAAGATGATAATTCAGTCATCACAGCCCATTGATTTCCTGGCCAGGGTAGTAGAAACTGTCGATAAGGTGTCAATTGTGGCAAGGGTTGTTTTGTGACCCATTCTTTTTTCTGCTGAAATTCAATTTGTCAAGTCTGCCAGGTAGTCCATGCTGACTTTTAGTCACTATGATCTTGGCTGATTTGGGTCATTGACTTGGTTTCCATGTTAGTCACCTAATATGAGAATACTTCAAAAAGTTCATGGAAATATAGAATTGAAAGGTAATACGAACCTTTCCACAAGCTTTTTGAAGTACCTTGTATTATGGAGTGTAAACATTGTGAATATTTATATTAGAGTATACATATTAGACAATTACAATATCTGAAGATTTACGACCTCTGCTTTCAGTGATATATATTACGAGACAAACATGTGACAGGCTCTGAGCAGGACAGCAGGAGAATTGGTTTTCCACTGCCTTGGTAGTGTCCAGCAGGTCACCTCATGCCCTGGAAAGCAGATCAGTCACTTGTGGATGAAATGTTTTATGACACCGTGATTATAAATCACGCTATCTTGAAGGTGGGCTTGTAATTGTCTGGGGGCATTGTAGAGTAGCACTGTAATTCTTACTGACTTGAGAGGGGATTGCATGGCTGGCATCAAAGTCACCCTGGGCTTTCTCCAAATGGTACAGAGACAGGAATGCTGAGCCAGTCAGAGCAGTGCATGGGTGGGTGTCTTCCAGTTGCTCTACTGCCCTGACGTGGTGAAGCTCCCACTAATTGACCCATTCACATCCCTTGCTCAGGTCCTCTACTGCACTAATGCTGAGGGCTCCTCCTATTTGCCCTGTAACTACCCCTGTCAAATTAGACTCCTGCAGTGATGTTTCAGGGCTCCTCCTCTTTGCATTGTCACACCCTCTATCAAGCCACACCGTGGCACTGATGGCCCTGTTTCCCTCATTTATGTGCAGTTACTCAGCCACAGTGGTTGTCAGTGGTTGTGCAGGTTCTACCTCCTCAGGCCTTGCACTCCCCCTGTGTACTTACACCATCGCATGCACAGGTCAGGCCCCATCCTCTGTGCCTGTTCACATCAGTCCTGGTTACACCACTGCATTGATAGTGTGGATGTGCTCATCTCTGCTGTGTTTTCATCCTCTGTCCAAGCACAGAATGTACTAATGGGGTGAGAATATTTCTATTTTCTTCGTTCACGCTCTCTGTTCACTCACACAGCTGCATAGATGATGTGGGGCTGCTCCTCCTCGCTATTTTCATTTCCCTTTCCATTTAATAAGTCCCCTGAGGGGGTCAGGTTGCTCTTCTTCCCCCGTTCATATCCCCTACCCAGTTACACCACTGCACTGAAGGTGTGGTGACCCTCCTCTTTGCCTCTCTCATGTGTCCTGACTTTGCACACCCAGTAATGATGGCCTGAGGAGCCCCATTGCTCATTCAGACCCCTGTACACTTTCACTACGGCACTGACGGGGCTTTCCTTACCTTGCTCCCATCGCCAACCCAGATGCAGCCCTGCACTGGTGCTTGGGACATGCTACATCTTGTCCCGTCCACATCCCTCACAGTGGAACCCCTGTGCTGCTGGGGCAGCATCCACATAACCCCACCGAGGTCCATCACTGGTCCAGTGGTGTGGGGCTTCTTCTCTTTGTCCCATTCTTGTGTCCTGTCCAGTTACATCTTTATTTTAATAGTGTGAGGATTCTCCTGTTTTCTCTGTTCACATCCCCTGTGATGTTTCACCACTGAACTCTTGAGGTAGGACTCTTCCTCTTTGCCCATCTCATGTCCCACATCCAGTTTCATCTGTGCACTGATAGATCAGAATGCCAGAATACCAAGGAAGGTCAACAGCCATAGGAAGCTGGAAGAGGCCAGAAATGGATTTTATCCTGGAGCCTCCAGAGGGAGTGTGGCCCTATTGATACCTTGATTTTAGACTTCTGGCCTCCAGAACTGTGATAGTTTAAATTTTTGTTGTTTTTTGCCACCTTGCTTGTAGTAATTTGTTATAACAGCCACAGGAAACTGATACAGCCTCAACATTCCAGGTGATATTCCATAGAACCTGCAAATGTAAGGACATAGCATGACTGTGATTGTGTCTTGTTATATGGCAGAGTTGACCTTTGAAAGGGATATTATCCACATGGGCTTAATCTAATCATATGAGCCCTTAAAAGCCAAGAACTTTCTTCAGCTGGTGGCAGAAGACAATGACAGAAGAAGAATTCAGAGAGATTTGAAGCGTGGGAAGGATTTGACACACCATTCTTAGCTTTGAAAATAGAGAGGCCATGAGCCAAGTAATGCAGATGGCTTGTAGAATATAAGAATGACCCCTGGCTAACATCCAGCAAGGAAAAGGGGATCTCAGTGCCACAAGCACACAGAACTTATTTTCCGCCAACAACCTGGACAAGCTTGGATGCAGAATCAGATTCTTCCTCACACCCTCCAGATCAGATCCTAACCCAGCTGACACCTTGGCTTTAGACTTATGAGACCCTAAGCAGAGAACCTAGTTGAGCTTGCTCAGGCTTCTATTCTACAGAAAAATGAGTTAATAAATGAAGTGTTGTTTGAAGCTGCTAAATTTGTGGTGATTTGTTACATGAGCAATACAAAGTAATTCATCCCCTCTCTGTGTGGCCTTTCTTATTTAGAGATTTTGCAATTGCTTCCACCTAATTCACAATCTCCTAGACACCTCCCTCCATACCTCCAGAACCAGATTGGACATGGTCATCTCTGGTCTCCAGCCCCACTCTAATCTTAAGGGTATTTCAAATTCCAGCTCAGCCAGCTGGAAACTTCATGCGGTTTATTAGCATGAAGTTTTGTTGGACAAACAATAACTTCAAGACAATGTTTTACTCTCCTTTCACAAGTGAAGTGAACACTCCTCAGACTCTGAATTCAAGCATGGAATTTGAAAAATGCTCCCGTTCCCCAAAATTCAAAGAGGACTTGTTTGATTTACCACATAGAAATTAAACTGTTTCACTCTTCTTTTTATGGTACTTGACAATTTTTAGCCTGACTATATCATTTTCTTTTCCTATTTTTAAGTCTCATCATTTACAATGTCCTCGGAGCAGAGACAGATATCAAAGTATGAACTCACTGCACCATCTTGAAGAGAAAGCAAGCATTGTTTTATAAAAGATAGGGAGCACGTAGAACCTCATAGCCAAGGCCAGAGTAGAGGATGTAGTTCCTGAAGAATTAAACACAGAATTCAGGCTCGAAACAGGACCTCTCTGAGGCTATATGTAGTAACATACAATATATAACATATAATTTCAGGAACACACAGCACACATATTTGTATGCGTGTGTGTGTGTACACATGTTCACACAAACATACATCTTTTGAGATTACTACAAAATAGTAGGAGTTGGAGCAGTGGTCCTGATCTATGAATACCTCATGGCATGCAAGCTCAGTAGAGTAGTAGTAGTATAAGTTCTGGGAAAGGAACAGTGTCTTGCTATGGGTATTGCTAGTTGATGTTTTATACACATGCCTTTAGAATGAAGAGTAACAAAGTATTTTTAAAAGAGAGCAGTTCATTTATATTTTAGCTATCAATTCATTTTCCAAGACAATTTAATGGCAATATTCATTACCATAATAAAAACTTCATTAAATATATGCCACTGAGTTTTCTATATTGCAAAATATAATAATGATAACAAAGGAGCTCTGTTCATCAAGAAAAAACAAAAACCAAGAGCATGGCACAAAATTGGGTATGATTGGTGATAATTGGTTTCTTGACATACAAGTGAAGTTAAAAAACTTTCTTGTTTGTTTCATACCAAATTTTAACTTATATTTTATATCCAATTGTTTATTATTTTCTAACAGTTGTAAAAATAGTAGATATTAGAGAGATGTTAGTGAAGGAAAAGGGTCAGGGAAGACAATGCAAAGATCACGGAGACTAATGACCTAGAAGGACTAAATGGACTCGTGACCGGACGAAACCTGTATGGAGCCCATTGGCATCCTATTGACTATACTGAGACACATGGTTAAGCTATCTGGGGCTGACACAAATGTCCATGATGGGAAGTAATCATAATTTTACTAAGGCATGAATATGAATACTGAGTACAGCAAGGCAAGGAGGTAGACACATATCCAGTGTATGAGTCCAGAAAAACTGCCACGTAGTTATATCTTAAGGCAGAGTTTCTTTGGTCCTCTACTCACTATTGTTTACCTAGTAACTCCTAATTATTCCTTGTTACTAAGATATGTACAAGTTTTGACATGTGCAGAGGTTTCAGATATCAGACCATACGCCTTGAGAAAGTTAAAATGATAATGTATTTTACTTTTTTTCTTTATTCACACATTTTCAACTATCTGCTGGGCATATCCCCCTACCTATGCTATGAAACCTTTAAATTTTCTTGTCCAAACTTGATCCTTTTCCTATTCCCATTTCTTAATCTCAGAGACAAGAGTAAAAACTTACTTATTTTACCTGTCAAATCTAATTAGTGGCCAAAAATGTCCTGCTAATTCTACCAGCAAAAGCATTTCTGCAGGGTATATCATCTTGTTATCACTGTTAATATCCTAGTTTAGAAATATCTGTACTATCTTTGAAACTGGCCCCTGCTCTGTACGTGGAGCTAGCTCACCCATCCTACATGCTGCAGATATATAAAAGTTCAATATCAGAAGAGTGGGATTTCTCGAAGGCCTGAGTGAAGAACTCAGCAAGTCTTCTCCCCCAAAACAAATATAATATTGGACAGATGTGTCAAAAACAACCAGATAAAGACACTGGAAATTGACAAAGGCATATAACAAATTGGAAAGCAATTATTTAAGAAAATCTACTAAATCTTTGTAAGAACAGTGAGAATCTGTGGCATTTTAGCCAGCAGCTGTTTTCATCATAACCCACCCTCCACCTTGCACAGCCATCTATGCCGATCCACTGATGATGAAGGGGTTCACCTTCCCCGAAATTGAGAAGGAACTGTCATTTCCCTAAAATTAAAATAGAACTGTGTGCAAGAGTCTTTCTTAGAGAAGTGACATGATGCTATGGACTTACAAGATGATCCTTCTGGCTGCTGTGTTAAGACCAGAGTGTAGGGAAGCAAGAGTGGAATCTGGGAGAGAAACAATAGTGACTAAAAATAGAGTGACTATGGTGGAAGTAAGAATTCATTAGATTCTGGTTATATTTCGTAAGTAAAACAAACAGAATTTCCTGAAAGATTGAAAATGAGGATAAGAGAAAGAAAGAACTAAGAACAGTCTCAAGAAATTTAGTCTAAGCAACCGGAAGGATGGAGTTGGCATTAACTGAGACTGCGGAAAAACAGCCCTGTAGGAGGAAATTAGGAATTCAGTTTTAGACATGTTATGTTAAAAATGTCTATTAGATACACAAATTGGAATCATCAAGCAGGCAATTGAACATTATGAGTCTGCAGTTCAGGAGAAATGCCCATACTGGAGATATGATTAGGGATTCATTATAACGTCAGTGCTGTTCAGAACTCAAGTTGAAATTATATCAGTGAGGGAATGAATGAAGAGATGAGAAGAGGTCTCTGGGACTGAACCTAAGTGTACTTCAGTGTAAAACAGGTCAGAGAGAAGAGGATAAATCAGCAAAGCAGTCTGAGAAGTGGTGCCCTGTGATAGTGAAAACCTGGGGATTGTGATGCACAATAAACAAAGTATTTTCATGAGAATGAAGTGATCAGCTATGTCAAAAGATACTGATATTTCAATTAAGATAAAGATCAGTAATTAGCCATAGGATTTGGCAATATGGTGAGCAGTAGTGACTGGTGGGTTGTTTTGATTTGTTAGTTTGATGATTGGCTCATTTATGTAGACTAAAAAATCATGCATGGATGGGTATAAGACAAATGTGCTTAGTGGATGTTTGGATTTAGCTGAAAATACTAACTTTTGGAAGTTGGCTGTGTTTCAAAAAATCTAGGTATTCTTTAATGTACTCTGAAGGTGATATTATGTTTAGTAGTCTCATAAATGGTTTGCATTTCATATCTCATGTTAAATATGATGCATTAAAGTTAACTCAGTTATGATAAGCTAAGCATTATATTACTAGAAGACTGACAAAAGAGCCACTTAATATATTTAATTTTGTTGAAATATTTTCTATTGTTTGCCTTTATCATGCCAAAAGTTGGAGGAAACCCAAGTTCATCAATACATAAGTGGATAAACAAAATGTGTAGATATGTACAGTGGGATACTGTTCAGTCATAAAATAAATGAATACCTGACAAATGTTACGACATAGCTGAACCTTCAAAACATTCAGATAAGTGAAATAACCCATATACAAAATGATAAATATTACATGACTCCACTTATATGAAATATCCAGAATAGACTAATTCAAAGAGCCAGAAGGTAGATCAGAGTTTATGGGGAGAGAGGGAGTTTCTGTTTGAGATAATGAAAAAGTTTTGGAAATAGATGGTGGTGGTGGTTATGCAACATGGATAATGCACTTAATGCCGCTAAATAGTATTTAAAAATACCTATTAAAGTCCATTAGTGCATTAGCATTTTTTAAAATTGGCTTACAACACATTTTAATTGATGATCAACTGTGAGAATCAATCGAATTGTGTGAAATAGTCCCACTTGGCAAAATATCCCTCAAAATCGCCTTTCCCCCAGTGTGAAAGAACCCTTCCGGGACCTGAGCTGAAAATGTAAATCAGCTTGTTGAAGCTTACCCCGGAATTGCCCACGATCTTTCAGTTACTCTTCTGTCTTCAAGTATACAGTGTCATCATAGGAGTCACCTTTACATTTGAAGCCCATGCATTTATCCTTGATTCTTCTTGGAAAACGATTCAGTGAAGGAATGAAATATATTCTGGGAACCACATATCTGGTGGTATTCATATCAACACCCCAACTTGTTTTTCTTAAAAAAATATTCTGGCTATGGTGGATAAACAATTTTTGTTTTGTTTTGTTTTGTTTTTTAATAGCCTAGAGGAAACAACAGTAGAAATGTCAACCTGTAATAAATACAGTGTTATTAAAACTCACCAGGAAAAGTGATTTCCTGGTTGTATAAAAGACCATTCTGTCCCATATAATTTATAACTTTTAACATTGGACCTCTTTATGTAGAAGTGCTACAAACTAACTGTACATCACTCTTACTGCAGGTGTGATTAATCATGTAATGAGACAATTTGGAGTTCAACCTGTAGAACAACTTGGCCTTGAGGCTGAGGACCAAGTCAATCTTCCATTTGATGTGAGCAGAAAGTATCTAGGGATCACAGAGTAAATGCCATTATGATTGGTTTCATAATGTAATACATTTTCCCTTAACAAAAACCTTCCTTCATGAAGAATCAACTTTTAAAATCCAATAATGACTCATCTCTTACCAGTTTATTTTTCTTAAACATATATAATTTATAGGTTCACTTTAAGTAGTTACTTCAAAATCACTGCCAGGAAAAAAACAAGCACTAGCCTAAAAACAAATGCTTCAAGTTTTTGCTTCCTCCTGAATAATATCATTGGCATAGTGGGCATAACAATGATCTGAGCCATTATGTGGTTTTAAAACTGGAAAAAATGAAAAGAAAGTGTGCCTTCCTTGGAACTTAGTTTATCTGATGCATCTAATTACATTTTCAGACAGAATATACTATTTACTATACGAAGTTTGAATATGGTGTATGGAATTTTCATAACTGGCTATTGGAAAATAATTTGCTTGGACTTAATTATGTAGAAAACCAAATGATTAATTTTTATTTGAAGGAATAAAAATATCTAATCTAAATATTTTTTCAAGATATTATAGACCACAACATAGGCCATGAAATACATTATTAGTAAAATGAGCAATGATCGTAATGGGAAGTGTTTGGATTCTTAATCCTTTCGTGGAGAATCTATGAGAACTAAGGTAGCATCCACCACAAAGCAACACCTGCTGGTCACTTGTCTGTTGTGAGGATGAAGTGTACCACTCACTGGGAGTAAGTATAAATCCAAGCTAGGAAAAACTAATAGGGCAGTAGGTGCATGTGAGAGTGCGCATAATCAAGTTTTTTATTTTTTCTGGTTCTAATCAGGAAAAAAAAATTCCATTGTGATATATTGTCCTAATAATATCTACCTCCTTCCCAAGCATAAGGCTGGATCAAATAATATTGCTTGCTATTCTAACACAAAATCCAGAACCCCTTCTATAGTTTCAAAATGAATTGACTAAGGGTTGTGCAGCATTTGAATGCCCTAGCTTCAAGCAATTGTTTGGTAAATGTTACTTCTGGTTGTAGTGTATTTCTGGACATAGGAGGTTGTGCATTTTACCACTTGGGTCACCGAATACCTTTGAGAAGCACCTTGGAGTCATTGATATCTAAACAGAAACAAAAGAAGGATGAAGAATTAGAAATAACCAAATAAGAACAGATTTTATTTTATATTTTTAATTTTAATTTTTAATGTAACATAGTTGATTGTACATATCTGTGGGGTACAGAGTCGAATATCAATAGCTATGTGCAATATGTGATGCTCAAATCAGGATAATTAGTATATTCAACAATATACAATGTCGTCATTTTTCATGGCCCCTTACCAGTTCCTCCCTTACCTCCCTTCACGCTTTCCTACCTCTGGTAACCTCATTTGTCCTTTTGAAAGTTCAACATGCTATTGTGATTATTGTATCTTTCTTTGTTTCTTTTCTTTTTTTAACTTGTATGTTTATTTTTTAGCTTCCACTTATGAGGGAGGACTTGCAGTATTTCTCTTTCTGTGCTTGGCTTATTTCACTTAACAGGATTTTCTCTAAGTTCATCCATGTTGCTGTGAATGGCAATATTTCATTATTTTTTATGGCAGAGTAGTATTTCATTGTGTGTATATACTACATTTTCCTTACCCAGTCGTCCATCAATGAACATTTAGGTTAGTTCCAACTCTTAGCTATTGTAAGTAGAGCTGCAATAAACATGGGGGTGCAGGTATCTCTTCAACATGATGATTTCCATTCCTTTGAGTATATACCCAGAAGTGGAATTGCTGGATCGTATGGTAGTTCTATCTGTAGTTGTCTGAGAAATCTCCATACTGTTTTCCATAATGGCTGTACTGATTTAGACTCCCACCAACAGTGTAGAAGGGTTCCCCTTTCTCTGCATCCTTGCCAACATTTGTTCTTCTCTGTCTTTTTTTATAATAGCCATTCTAACTGGGGTGACATGATATCCTAATGTTGTTCTGATTTCTATTTCCCTAATGCTGAGTGATGTTGAGCATTTTCTCATGTGTCTCTTGGACATTTGTATATCTTCCTTTGAGAAATGCCTATTTAGTTCCTTTGCCCATTTTTTAATCTGGGTATTTGTTGTTGGGTTTTTTACTGTAAAGTTGTTTGAGTACCTTCTATATTCTGGATATTAATCCTTCTCAGATGCATAGTTTGCAAATATTTTCTCCCACACTGTAGATTGTGTTTTTGCTCTGTTAATTGTTTCTCTTGCTTTGCAGAACCTTTTTAGTTTGAAATAATCCCAATTATTTATTTTTCCTTTTGTTGCCTGTGCTTTTGGGGTTGTATTCATAAAGTCTTTGCCCACTCCTACTTCATGAAGTGATTCTCCTATGTTTTCTTTTAGAAGTTTACAGTTTCAGGTCTTATACTTTAGCCTTTGATCTGTTTTGAGTGGATTTTGGTATATGGCAAGAGATACAAGTCTAGTTTCATTCTTCTAATATAGATGCCCAGTTTTCCCAGCATCATTTATTAAAGAGATAGCCTTTTCCCCAGTGTAGGCTCTTGATGCTTTTGCCAAAGATTAGTTGGCTTTAGGTTTGCAGGTTTATTTCTGGGTTCTCTATTCTGTTCCATTCATCTGAGTACCTGTTTTTATGTCAGCACCGTGTCATTTTGGTTACTATAGCTTTGTAGTATAGTTTGAAGTCAGGTAGTGTTTGCCTCCACCTTTGCTTTGGCTATTTGGGTTCTTTTGTTATTTCATCTGAATGTTAGGATTTTTTTCTATGTCTGTGAAGAATGTCATTGGTATTTTGATGGGAATTGCATTGAATCTGTAGATCACTTCTGGTAGAATGGAAATTTTCACAATGTTAATTCTTCTGATCCAAGAGCATAGAATTTCTTTCCATCTTTTTGTGTTATTTTGAATTTCTCTCAACAGTGATTTGTAGTTTTTGTTGTGGAGATCTTTCATATCCTTGGTTAGATCAATTCTCAGGTGTTTTACTTTTTTGGTGAGTATTATAAATGGGTTAGCTTTGTTGATTTCTTTTTATGCTAGTTCATTGCTGTAGTATAAAAATGGTATTGATTTTTGAGTGTTGATTTTGTATCCTGAAACTTTACTGAAATTGTTTATCAACTCTAAGAGTTTTTTGTAGAGTATTTAGTCTTTTCTATATACAGGATAATGTCATCTGCAAACAGGGACAGTTTGACTTCATCTTTTCCAATCTGGATACCCTCTATTTCTTTCTCTTGCTTGATTGCTTTGGCTAGTACTTCTAGTAGCATGTTAAATAAGAGTAGTGAGAGTGGACATCCTTGCCTGGTTCTTGTTTGCTTTGGCTAGTATTTCCAGTATTATGTTAAACAGGAGTGGTGAGAGTGGACATCATTGTCTTGTTCCCTATTCAATATAATATTGGTGGAAGGTGTGCTGTTGAAATACTTTCCTTCTATACCTAATTTGCTGAAAGTCTTTATCAGGAAGGGATGTTGAATTTTGCCAAATATTTTTCTGCATCTATTGAGATAATCATATGTTTTTTTATCCTTGACTTTGCTGATGTGGTATATCACATTTATTGACATTCATATGTTAAAACATCCTTACATCCCCAGGATGACTCCCACTTGATTATGCTGTGTAGTTTTTGTGCTGTGTTGTTGTATTTATTTGCTAATATTTTATTGAGAATTTTTGTGTCTATATTAATCAGAGATATTGGCATGCAGTTTTCCTTTTTTGTTGTATCTTTGTCTGGTTTTAGTGTCAGGTTGATGCTGGCCTCATAGAATGAGTCTGGGGGTTTCTTTGGAATAGTTTGAAGGGAATGGGTGTTAGTGTCTCCTTAAAAGTTTGGTAGAATTCATCATTAAAGCTGTCCCATCCTGGACATTTCTTTGTTGGGAGACTGCTGATTACTACTTCAGCCTATTTGCTTGTTATTGGTTTGCTCAGGTTTTCTATTTCCTCTTGATTCAGACTTGGTAGTTTGTATGTGCTTGGAAATTTATTCATTTCCCCCAGGTTTTCAAATCATTGGAGCTGTTTATAACAGTCTCCGATGATTGTTTGTATTTCTGTGCTATTGGTTGTAATGTCTCCTTTTTCATTTCTAATTTTTGTTAGTTGTGTCTTCTCTCTTATTTTTTAGTTAGCCTTGCTAATGGTTTGTCAATTTTATTTATCTTTTCAAAAAACCAACTTTTTGTTTAATTGATCCTTTGTATCATTTTGGGGGTTTCTATTTCATTTAGTTCTCTGTTCTTAATTATTTCTTTCCTTCTAGTAATTTTAGTATTGGATTGTTCTTCTTTTCCTAGTTCTTTGAAGTGTAGCATTACATCGTTTATTGGAAATCTTTCTATTCTTTTGATGTAACTGTTTATTGCGATACACTTCCCTCTTAGTACTGCTTTTGCAGCATCCCACAGGTTTTGATATGATGTGTCTTTATTTTCATTAGTTTTGAGAATTTTTTTTTATTTCCAGTTTAATTTCTTCTTGGACTCATATGTTGTTCAGGAGCATGTTGTTTAATTTCCATGTTTTTGTATGATTTTCAGAGTTTCACTTGTTATTGATTTCTAGCTTTAATCCATTGTGGTCTGAGAAGATACTTGAAATGATTTCAAGTTTTAAATTTTATTGAGGCTTTATTTGTTGTGACCTAACATGTGGTCCACCCTGGAGAATGATAGAAGGGTGTTTTGTAATAAGGTTTTCCGTGGCCTCCCAGAGTAAATGTAAGTTAAATTTTCCCTTATCATTTCAGGCAATAAACAGCAAATTCATAATCTTTATTTTCCATGGCTTATCCATTTAAGTCTGACTTGGTTGATCAACATTAATTATCTTAAGAATAATGAGCTAATCAACTGTGTTTTTATTTATTTTTTCTTAATAATCTTATGGGGAACTTAATCAACAATCCAGACTTCAAATTGGCTTCTTAAAATCAAGCCGATTAGTTCATGAAAAAAAAAAAAAAAAAAAGGCTCTTTCTTGATGCTTTAGTCCATTTTGTGTTGCTATAATAGAAATACCTGAGACTGGGTAATTTATAAAGAATAGATAGAGGTTTATTTGGGTTACGATTCTGAGACAGCTGCATCTGGCATGGTCCTCAGGCTTCTTCTGCTCACGGCAGAAAGTGGCAGGCAGTTAGCAGGTACAAGCAGATCACATGGTGAGAGGAATCAAGAGAGATAGAGAGGAGGTGCCAGGGTCCTAGAAACAACAAGCTCTCATGGGAACTAATAGAACGATAACTCACTCACTACCCCTCCTCCCCCAGGGAGAGCATTAATCCATTCATGAGGGATCTGCCCCCTTGACTCAATCAGTTTCCAATACTGCCACATTGGGGATCAAATTTCCATATGAGTTTTGGAGGGGACAACACATCCAAACTCCGTCACTTGATTTGTGGCAGACTTGCTGCAGAGTGCACTCATTTCATATATATATGCCCACGCAAATTTGCTGCTAAGTCCATACACACATACACTCAAATTCATGGTATTTATGATATGAAAATTAATCCCGGAGTCAATCCTGGAGAATAGATAGTCAACGTTCCAGTAAAATGTGAATTAAAACCATGGAAATGAAGTGTGTGTAATGAAAAGGGAAAAGATAAAAATAAAAAAGTAACAAACAACAATAACAATAACAATAAAAGCCAATAAGATGAATCCCACTAGATTTATATAAAAATAGGTTTAGTGGTTTCATTTATTCAACACTCTTTTCCTGAATGCCATCTACATGCCGGGTATTATACTAGGTTTGGGGATAAAATATGAAAAGGATTTATTCACAAAGTTCTGTGTAAGAGATTTCCCAAGTAACTTGCCCAAGGTTATGCCTGATGAGCAAGGCCAAAACTTAAACATATACTTCTCTGTCTCTAAAGTCCATGTTTTCCCCAAAATACCAAGTTACCTGTATTAGCAGACACTGTTGGTACCCTGTCCTGATCTCATATCCCTTTTCCTAACTGTGTGTTCATCTCCTAACTTCTGCATGTTGTCTTACTAATTGCTTGCACCTTTGACCTGAAAATATTGCTCTTGGACACTGCAGTCTCCTTGCCTGAACAGAGAGTAAGAAATTAACTGGGATTCTCCCCTTTCCCATTCCCTCAACACCCACAAACACAGAGTGACACATAGCCAATGACTGACTGGTATGGGAATGTAAAAGCCCAGTTCCTTTGCTACAAAGTAAAGCAAACTGGGAGGTGTAACTTATGCTCCAGAGCTCCCTATAGCATCAGGCTGATACTTCACCTGAAATTTCTTGGCTTTTCCCCCTTTTCTATCTTGCTGTTTCCAATCTTTTACTGATTTTACCCCGAGAATATTCTTTAATATTCTACCACACAAATATTCTTTCAGGGTCTGCTTCTGGGAGACTCTGACTTAAGGCATGTATGTTATAAGTTGTTTTTTTAAATTTTATTTAATATTTTTCTGTGAGTTCATCTGGATTTTAATCACAGAATCATGTGAATATGTTATTTAATGAGACTTTTTAGCATATTATGTATATAGAATTAAAAATTAATCATTTGAAATTATTATTTAATTAGTAAAATGTGAGTGTAATTTATTTAGTGACCTTGGCCAAGTCATTTCATTTATTTGGATATCAGCTTGCTATAGACTGAATGTTTGAGTGTCCCCAAAATTCATATTTTGAAATCCTTACCCCCAATAAGATGCTATCTGAAGGTGGATTCTTTAGGAAATGCTTAGATCATAAGGGTGAAACCCTCATGAATGGGATTGTGCCCTTTTAAAAGAGGTTCCAAAGAGTTCCCTTGCCCCTTCTGCCATGTGAAGACACAGCAAGAAGAGGGACATCTATGAATCAGGATGCTGCCCCTCACCAAGCATTGAATCTGCTGCTCCTTGATCTCAGATTTAACAGTCTCCAGAGCTGTGAGAAATATATTTCTGCTGTTAGTAAGTCACCCAGTCTATGTTATATTTGTTATAGTAGCCTGACTGGACTAAGACAAGCTTTTCCTTTGAAAGATGAATGTTATTTAGTCAGATGTTCTCTAAGGTCCCATAAGCCTCTAAAATTCAATGAGCTATTAAATCTGTCAGCTTATAATTATGTCAGTTCACTATTTTGATAGAATCTATGTATTTCAAGCAGATAATTTGGTGCTACTAGTCACTAGTCTGTTTATAAGCAGCTGATGGCCAATTAAGATAGATTACCTCTGCGTATTTATAAAACCTGTGTAACCTAACATTTAATAACCTTTTCCACTTTAAATGATACTATGATTTTCAAGAAGTATATGTATAGCACAGTATAGAAATAACCTAATGAAAATAAATACAATAGTAAGTTCTTTAATATAAAGTGGCATGTGCACATTAAATATAGTATGCTATGCCATTTATGACACAAAATAATCATAGACAGTTTAAAGAACAGGGTATATGAACAGTATGTATCCATGTTTTGACATTTTATCTTAATCTGAGCAACCAAGATAAAGTGACGTTAATGCTTTAACTTACTTTTTTTAATACAGCAGATTTCCAATAATTATTGTTAAGTTATAGATTTATAGAACAATGAACACATTAAAACAACTATGATTAGGGATCCATTTGATACACTTACAGAGAAAAAGTTTCTATTTCAGTTTTTTAACTTAATATGTAGCATGATGGTTGTCAATTTTAGATGTTTAATATGTTATTTAAAACATGTCATATTAAACTACATAACACTGATGAAAGAAATTAAAGGGGACACAAAAGGATGGAAAGACATTCCATGCTCTTGGATTGGAAGAATTAACATTGTGAAAATGTCCATACTACTCAAAGTAATCTATAGATTCAATTCAATCTCGATCAAAATACCAAATACATTCTTCAGAGAAATAGAAAAAACAATCTTAATATTCATATGGAACAACAAAAGAACCCTAGTAGGCAAAGCAATCCTGAGCAAAAATAAATAAATAAATAAATAAAAAATAAAGCAGGAGGCATTACACCACCTGACTTCAAATTATTCTACAAAGCTATAGTAACCAAAACAGTATGTTACTGGCAAAAAAACAGACACTCAGACCAATGGAACAGAATAGAGAACCAGAAATCAATCCACATTCTTATAGGTAACTGATCTTTGAGAAAAGCAACAAGAACATACATTGGGAAAAAGACTGCCTCCTCAATAAATGTTGTGGGGAAGACTGAATATCCATTTTGTAGAAGAATGAAACTAGACATGCATCTCTCACCATATACCAAAATCAATTCAAATTGGATTAAATACTTAAATATAAGATATGAAACTATAAAACTCCTAGAAGGAAACATAGGGGAAACACTTCAGGAAGTAGGACTGGGCAAAGACTTGATGAATAAAACCCCAAAAGCATGGGAAACAAAAGAAAAATTAAACAAATGGGCTTATATCAAACTAAAAAGTTTCTGCATAGCAAAAGAAACAATTAACAGAGTGAAAGACAATCTGCAGAACAGGAGAAAATATTTGCAAACTATGCATCCAACAAGGGATTAATATTTCAGCTTTTTAACTTAATATGTAGCATGGCTGTTGTCAATTTTAAGGGTTTAATATGTTTTTTTAAAATATGCCATATTAAAGAGTGTAATTCAGAATTTTACCCATTTTAAAGTCTTTCGCTTTATAATGAGGAATAGCATAGACTGAAATACTGGAAAGAAAATGAAGTAAAAAGCATTAAAACTCTGGGTGTCATTAATTCTACCTAGTCCATGAGTGATCTCCTTCTTCAAACTCCCAAATATGTAAGAGAAAAAGGAACAAAATATATTTTATGTTAATAATATTGTATATGAGAGTGGATTAAAGGAATGAAATGATGGCATAAAAAGTGGATTGTACCTTACTCTCATGTTTTACTCTCAGAAAAAAATGTAAATAAACAAAATAAATCTAAAGGTCTGTAAAATAATTTCATAGCAAGATGGATTAGGTGTTTAAACTGTTTTAGTTGAAGACAGCATATCAATAGAATAATAAGCTCTCAAATAACAAATAGAAAATCCCTCACTGGGCCTGCGTTGGAGACTTTGGGCCATTGAGCATCAGGGCTGGGTTATCATGTTTTGCACAAGCTTTGCAATATCCTACTGGTTATTTCATCACCGTGACCAATACTGCTTTGTGGACTGACTTTGTGGAGCAAGAAATGGAAATGCAGAGGCAAGTCTATAATAGACAGAAAGGTACAGTATAGCACCTTTTTATTTATTTGTTTCTTACATTTCTCATGACCTGTGGAAAGAATGGCCCGCTAACTCTCATGAGCTATAACTAGAACACTAATCATTGCCATTTCTGAAAATATTCAAAGACAAACTTGTGTAAGAGTTTTAGTTATAGAGATAGCCATCTATTTTACTTTTTAAACAAAAGAGGGAAACAGTAGATTTATATATAGACTGCTCATAAAATCTAGAAATATAGAAAATATATAGAATGTCATCAAGGAGATCTTCAATTTGCAAACAATAAAATTATATTATCTCTTTTTTTTCCAGGCTTTAGGGCCACTCTGAAGATTGATATGGAACACCCCGAAAATGGATTATTAACTGGGGGACAAAGCAAATAGTAAAACAACTTGTACCTTATTATTACATTTATGTAAGCCAAACGCACATTTGCATCTGCACAAAATTAACTCATAATAAGTTTATGTAGTGGTGGGGGTGATGAAGAGGATTGAAGAGAAGGTAAGAGAGAATTTTGTTTTAACTTCATTGTCTGAAATGTTTACAGTAAGAACACAGTCATATATTACCACTCTGTATTTTAATTCTGATCAATAACAAAATCACTTGCAAAACACTTTAACACCTCCCTATGCTCCAGGCTCCTCATCCATAAAATGACAATTTCTAATTTTCTGCCTGGCTTTACTATTTCAATTATCTACAGAGTTATCAGAAGTCAGGAGAAACACATCAACCCACTGGGCCCATGCTGGATCTTAGAACCCTTCACTTCATGAGTATCTGAAGTTATAAAATGTTTCCAAAGGGAGTGAACAAGGTCCATTAACAACGTGTTCACACAAGACTCTCTCTTCCCTGCAGAAAGCCTTTTAGAACTGAAGTTTCCCAACTGACCAAAGAAGGGACCCCATAGGAAGGTAGGTGTGTGTGTGTGTGTGTGTGTGTGTGTGTGTGTGTGTGTGTGTGTGTTTCCTCTGACAGTACTGCAGTTGTCCTGGACACATGCACTATGCTACAGCTTCTCCACATGGAATCTAACCAGGCATTCAGATGCAATCTCTATGAAAGCCTCAGTTTGACAAAAGCACAGAGATTGGCAGGGAGATGTCATTGCCTAGGAAGTAATTCATCAAAAAGACTGGAGCCAAAGTATAGACCCTGAGTGAGGACTATGGAGATGACCTATCCATCCCAGAAGAAAGTGACCTCACAGAGTCCTGGCCCTGCTGTCAACTCTGGGAGACTCTAGGCAGAGGTGGCTAGAAGTGACATACCCTGATCTTAGCCTCTGATGTCTAAAGGCAGCAAAGGCCTTGAGCTGAGGGGTGTGGCCTCAGATCAGCAGAGGGAGGACTCCCCGGTTTTGTAAAGACCACTTAAGTCCACACAGAGCAGGGACTAAGGGCACAACTCACTCCAGAATGGAGGGAGCTCCAAGACCTCCATTTCTACTGTTACCAGTGGGAAGCTCCAGAATAACCATCAGGCAGAGGCACCCCCGGCTTCAGTCTCAGGGATCTGAGGGTAGTGAGGTTCTTGGTGTGTGGGACACAACCTCAGTTTAGCAGAAAGAGGAATCCACAGCCCTGCAGGGATTCCAGGTAAAGACAATTGTGGGGAAAATAGAATAATTTAGTCAGGCCCCTCAATGCAGGTCCGGTTGGGGGTGCTGCAGCACATTTTTTGAAAATAAGTTGTGTGTGGGTGGAGTTAGTGCACATGTGCACCCATGTATCCGTTTAGTTTTGTTGCTATTGTGTGTTCTTCAGTTTGAGAAGCAGTGCTGGCTGGCAGAGCTTACATCTAAAAATAGAGCATGTTTACTCTGCTGGAAGCTGCTTAGTTTTTCTTCAGAATTTGCTGGTAGCAGTTGAGTTTCTGAGTTTCTCTTTGGACTGCTTAGCTCTCAGACATGTGTGTGCTGAATAAAGACTATTCCTACTTCAACCAGGGCTCCAAGGAACTTTTTGCCAGTTATATAGCTTGTAGACCTGCATGTGAAAAGTTTGCGAATGGGCTCGAGGGGTCTGTGAGCTCCAGACCCAGCCCTAGCTCTACAATTGGCATAGTCAGAGCAGGATGGTACAGGAGCCAAAAGCTCTTGGAAAAAGGAGAAAATGTGGCTACTTTTGAATATGCTGTGCCCTGTGGACACTTTCCTGTTGACTAGGATCTGGTTGCTGCTCGTTGTACTGCAAGGCAGCATAGACCAGGCACTAAAGCAGAGAGCCCCTTGGGAGAGGGAAGAAATGTGGCTGTCTTTGAGTGCGTGGTGCCCAGTGGCCATTTTTCTGCTGACCAGATCCTGGCTACTGCTCACTATGCTGCAAACTAATCGAGAGCTGAAGAAAGCAGAGTCATTGGAAGCACGGACAATTGTCCTAGAAGATGATGTGCAGTGACTGGAAGACTCTAAGTGAAAAGCAGACTTGTTGGAAGTGTAGATAAATGTCCTGGAGGATGACATGTAGTGACTGGCCACTCCTGCTTCTCACACCAGGGAAGATGACAAGCCCAGTGGTGAGTTGGGGGAGACTATGCGTCTCCAGGCATGACCTGTTGAGCACCAGAAAGTGAAACGTGAACAGCCTATGGGACCAGGTGGACAACCAGTGGGAATACACAGGTGATTAAATTTACCACCTATGTACAGTATACTCAGGTTGAATTAGTTGACTTGGCAAGACAGTTTGGCAGAAACAGGGGGAGCTCCTGGCTGCTTGGCTATTGCAGTTATGGGACCTCGGGGTGGATAGTGTCATATGCTCTGGTGAGGAGATGGGAAAATTGGCCTCCATTACCATACACCCATCCCTGAGGCAGCGGCTGCAGAATAGCCGCAGGTATGCACAAGGGCAAGGTAATCACTCCTTGATGGACTGGGTGAATGCAGCTTCCTGAACTGTGTGGGCGAATGCTAGAGAACTGCCCAAGATTGTTAGCAAATGTCAAACGTATGCTGAATTGGTTCAAATAATTCGAGAGCTGGGGATGCAGCAGTCCATATTTAATGTGAACACTCATGGCCAAGACAATGAAAATTTTACAGGCATCATGAGAGACATAATGCTGTAGAATGCCTGGAACAGATAAGTGTTCTAATCTTAAGGGCACTTTTGTATTATCATTATGGCCAATTATGAGTTCCCCTATACTGTTACATGTGGAACCTACAGGTCCAACAGTGTTAGCAGATAAAGTATGGTATCATAAACCAGATAACTATTCCTTCAACCATCTTTTCTCAGGATGGCAAACTGGCATGTATCATCCCAGAGGGGTGAGAACTTCCCCTATTGGTACCAATAACACTTCTATCTTTTTGCTCATAGTGTTCTGTCTGCAGGCACTGCCCCAGAGTTGACTGGGTACACACATACATTGGTGTGATAATCTACTGAATATGCACTGAACTTCACACCAGTATGACTGCAAGATTCCCATGGGAAATTACACCAATAATTACTACCAACCAGACATGTGCAGCTAAAGGAAAGAACTACAGGACAAGCCTTAAGGATAAGCCTAAGGCATATCGAACAGACAGTAGGTTATATGAATATAAGGGTCATTTATCCTTGCTAAGGGAACATCATGGAAGATTCTGAACACATAGATTACATGGTGAGGGACCCGGAAGGGGTGGATTGTGGGGAAAATACAATAATTTAGTCAGGCCCCCTGGATGCAGGTCTAGTTGGGGGTGGTGCAGCACATTTCTTGTAAACAAGTTGTGTGTGGGTGGAGTTAGTGCACATGTGCACCCATGTATCTTTTTAGTTTTGTTGCTATTGTGTGTTCTTCAGTTTGTGAAGCAGCACTGGCTGCTGGCCGGCAGAGCTCATGTCTAAAAATAGAGCATGTTTACTCTGCTGGCAGCTGCTCAGTTTTTCTTTGGACTTTGGCAGTAGCAGCTGAGTTTCTCAGTTTCTCTTTGGACTGCTTAGCTCTCAGATGTGTGTGCTGAATAAAGACTATTTCTACTTCAACCAATGCTCCAAGGACCTATTTTCCAGTTACCTGGTTCATAGACCTGCAAGTGAGCGGTCTGGTGACCCAGCCTGGCATGTGAAGGGTTTGTGACCCAGTCTGGACAATGGGCTTGAGGGGTCTGTGAGCTCCCGACCCAACCCTAGCTCCACAATTGGCCCAGTTGGCACGATTATGGGCAGGTAAAAGAGCCTGACAATTGGCGACATTGGCAGGATTTTGACATTAGCCTAGCGAGACAGTCCTCACCTGGACACTTGACCCAGGTCACTTCCATTGACCTAGGCCATGCCTCTCAGTACAAGCCTTCACCAACCAAATTCCACTGGTAGAAGTGCCACTGGCAGAAGTTCAATGATGGCATTTCCATTCCTCCACCCAGTCCTGCCCCGTTCATGCTTCCTCCCCTTGCTGCCACTCGGGGGTCCTCCCATCAACAGGGGGAGGGGCCTTGTGGCTTCCCATATTTTGTAATGTTTGTTCCCTCAGAACACATTCATTGTTGTAGAGCTAGGGCTGGGTCTGGAGCTTACAGACCCCTCAAGCCCATTCAGAAACCCTTCACACACAGGTGCCAGCCAAGTTGGCGGCACCATGCAGGTACAATAACTACACCCACACACAGCTTATTTACAAAGAATGTGCTGCACCATCCCCAACCTGACCAGAGGTGAGAGGGCCTGATTAAATTATTCTATTTTCCCAACAATTCATCCCTTCAGGGTCTCTCACCGTTCAATCTATGCATTTAGAATCTTCTGCGATGTTCGATTAGTGAGGATAAATGACCCTTACATTTACAAAACCTATTATCTGTTCAGTATGCCTTAAGTCTTATAGTTCTGCCCTTTTAACTATTAGCTGCATATGTCTGGTTAGTAGTCACCATTGGTGTGATCCTCCATGCGAATCTTGCAGGCATACTGATGGGCAGTTCAATGAATATTCAGTAGATGATCACGCCAATATATGTACGTACCCAGTCGACTCTAGGGCAGTGCCTGCAGCCAGAACACTATGGGTGAAGAGAAAGAAGAGTTATTGGTACCAATAGGGGAAGTTCTCACCCCCCTGGTAAGATACATGCCAGTTTGCCATCCTGAGAAAGGTTGGTTGTAGGAATAGGTATCTTACCTGGTTTATGATACCATATTTTATCTGCTAACACTGTTGGACCTGTAGGTTCTACATATAACAGTATAGGGGAACTCATAATTGGCCATAATGATAATACAATTGTGCCCTTTAGAACAGAGCACTGATCTGTTCCAGGCCATGTTACCTTTACTCGAGTAGGCCAGGTAATTGTCACCCAAGGTGAAACTTGCAAGCCTTCCTCTAATCCTCTTCAACAAGGCCCTATTAAACCTACTCAGCGTATATGGGGGACTTTTATTGTCCAAGGCCGTTCCCATTGTCCTGTCTGTCCCTGTTGCAAACAGGTCGGGGCTGGTAAGAGAATATTTCCATTAATGCCATATTCTGGCTTCAAAAGTATATCTTTACTATGGATTTGCAGTTGTACAGGTGCTGCAGCCCTATGCAACAGAGCTTCCAAAGGAGAGGGTCCACCCTTGTGGGGTCTCTCATTTAGAATTTTGACTGTTGGCCATAATCACCATGTCCTCCACTTCAGGGGTGGAGGTTGGGTAGATAGCCTAGTCCCCTTTTTAAAATACCATTGTACCGTTTAATCATTCCTGCTGCTTGGGGATGATATGGCACATGTAACTTCCACTGAATAGACAACTGGGAGGCCCACCAGTAAAGTGGGTTCCATTATCACTCTCTATGACTACAGTCTGGCCATAGGTGGCAGTAAGGCTCTTCAATACCTTCACAGTGTTTACCTGGTCTGGGGCCTTACAAGGCCATACAAACAGAAGACCAGTGGCTGTATCAACAGCTGTGAAGATGTATCTGGAATTCTCTAACCTTGGCAGTGGTCCAATGAAGTCAACTTGCCATCAAGTCAAGGGCACCCTTCCTCGAGTTATTTGCCCATTTGTATGGAGCACCCACCATGGGTGTGGACTCCCTTGAGCACATGCTGGACAAGCATGACAGGTATTCAATACATCTTCCCATTTTATAGGCAGGGCCTGTCTTTGAGCCACCATCCACATGGTTTTACTACCAGCATGCTACGTTCATTGATGTAAGCACTGGGCTACATCAGTAGCTGGGGCTCTCTCCAGCCATCATACCTTAACCAACCATCGGCTTCATCATTTCCTGGACTGACTAAGAGGAAGTGTCCTGTGACATGGAAAAGAGTTACTTCTTTCTTATGTCCCAATTCCCATAACTCTTGTCACATGGCTTATCCCGAAAGGGGTCGGTGGCCTACCATCCACTGTTGATATTTCCAAGTAGAAATCTGAAGGGTTGAACATTTGTACATAGCCCAGCTATCAGTACAGATGGTTAATGGCCCAGGCTCATTTTTTATCACCACCCATAGTGCTCTCAATTCAGCCCACTGACTGTTTTGCCTTGTCCCATTTTCATACCACATGGTATCTGTTAAGGGCTGGCCAGCAACAGCTGTCCTTGGTGCTGAAGGTCCCATGCTAGAGCCATCTGTATACCAAACTTGCTCTGTGATAGGTCCTTGTCTCTCATGGAAGGGTGTAGACTCCACAACCTCTATTGGGCCTAGCACAGTTTGCAACTCTTGGACAGAGGACTCATTGACACAGCACTCTTTTGTTCTATATCTGCTCCCCATTTAGACAAAGTGGGTGTCTGACCTATACCCATTTTAAGGTTGTTTGCCCACGTGCACAGCCAACCAACTATGGGGTATGTCAGCCTTACTAAGACTTTGTCAGTTCCTGTGATAGCTTCAGTGGCTATCAAGGCAGAACACACAGCTGCTAACTGCTTTTCTATTTGGGTATAATGCATTTCAGCACCCTTCCAGAGCTGAGACCAGAATCCTACAGGTGTTCAGAATTGGTCCTGTCTCTGCCACAAACCCCATGCTAACCCCTCCTGGGTTATATGTATGTCTAACTCAAAAGGCTTAGTGGGTCCAGCCACTTGAAGAGCCTGTACTTGCTGTATTGCACTTTTTGTAGCCTGATAAGCTTGTTCTACTTCCCCAGTCCAATCCCAGAGGACTCCTTTCTTTGTCAACACATATAATGGGCATGCCATTTGGGCCATGTGGAGTAAAAAAGCTCTCCAGTACCCCAAAAGTCCCAAATATGTCTGTAGCTGAGCTACCTTTGTGGGTAGAGTGTATGCCTGTATCTTATCTATAATAGCTTCTGGGATGACTCTTGTCTTACCTGACCAGACCACTCCCAGGAATTTGACTGACAGCCCAGTGCCTTGCACTTTGGCTCTGTTTATGGTGTGCCCACATTGTTCCAAATGACTTAGCAGCATTGGAGCTGCCTGGGTTAAATCTGCAAGAGAATAAGAGGTTAGTATCGTGTCATCAATGTAATGAAATATTGTAACAATGCTGGGCCTAGTCCACTTGGCTAGGTCCCCAGACACCAAACCATGACAGATGGTTGGGCTATGCAGATAATCTTGGGACAATACTTGAAAGGTCCACTGTCTTCCTTCCCACGTGAAGGTGAACTGATCGTGGCTATCAGCCAAGACTGGAATAGAGAAAAAAGCATTTGCAAGGTCTGATACATAAGGATAAGTCCCCAGCTTATTCATCAGCTGATCCATGAAGTTGTGAACTTAAGGCACAGCTCCATGCAAAGCAGGCACTACTTTGTTTAGTTCTGGATAGTCTACCATCATTCTCCAGGTACCATTAGGCTTTCTCACTGGCCATACCGGAGCATTAAATGGGCTATGAGCTGGACAAATGATGCCAACTTTCTCTAGTTCCAATATAGTGGCACTTATCTCTGCATGTCCTCCTGGTATGTGACACTACTTTATATTAACTACACGTCTTGGCTTGAGTAACACCTGAGGGTCATGTTCAGCATATCCCCATAACACAGGCTTTACTTTCCATATTGGCAGCTGAAACTCTCCAACTGTCGTTTGCAGGTGCAAACCATAAAGTACATCCATACCCAAGATGTATTCAGCTACTGGGGATATATGTACAGTATACACATGGGGGGTAATCTTCCTATGCCCAATGACAATGGCACAGCTTTGACCTCAGTAGTATGTCCTCCATAGCCATCTATATAAACTGTGGCCCCTGGAAACTTATCTGGATTGCCATATATCAGGCTACATTCCGCACCTGTATCCACCAATGCCAAAACATGCTGCACATTTGTCCTTGACCAATATATTCCAATTCAACATGAGGCCTCTGGTCCTTGCCTGCCCCCAAAAGATGAGCACCTTGGCCTCCTCCCTAATCAAAATGGAACAGTTCATCTGCTTCCTCAGGAGCAACCAAAAAATCTTTTAAATCCACTGAGCGTACCTTGCTACCTGTTTCCAGACGTTTGGTGAAATGCTGTTCAGGGCGTAATTGCTGCCACAAGCCAAACAGGACCACATTTGGCTGCTGGTCAGTTTTCTTGTTATCAACCCCTGCTGCAAGCAAGTCAAGCAACATCTGCTTATGGCTAGTTTTGCTTGGTCCCTTTGGGATAAAGTCCTGAGCATTTCTTGCGGGTTTGGTCTTAGCCACCTTTTGGACCCTTTCGCTTGTCTCCTATCCTCTACTTCACCCAGGCTGGCTATCATGGTCGTTACCTCAGGTATAGGATGACCAATGTATGGGGCCAGCATGGCCATCAGTGACCCAAAGGACATTGATGGGGCATTTTGCGGCACTATGTCTCTCATGCTGCCTGTAAAACTTTCATCATCCAGGCCACGAGTGTTCACATTAAACATGGACTGCTGCATCCCCAGCTCTCGAATGATTTGAACTAATGTTCAAACATTCAGCATATGTTTGCCATTTACTAACAATCTTGGTCAGTTCTCCAGCATTTGCCCACATGGTTCAGGCAGCTACATTCACCCATTCCATCAAGGAGTGATTACCTGGCCCTTGTGCATACCTGTGGCTATTCTGCAGCCGCTGTCTCAGGGATGGGTGTATGCTAATGGGGGCCAACTTCTCCATCTTCTCACCAGAGCACACCACACTATCCACCCCTAGGTCCGATAACTGCAACAGCCAAGACGCCAGGTTCTCCCCATGTTTCTGCCTGAACTGTCTCCCCAAGTCAACCAGTTAAACCTGGGTATATGGGACACAGGTGGTGAACTGGGTCATTCGATTGCCCCCTGGTTGTCTGTCTGGTCCCATAGGCTGCTCATGTCTCAATTTCTCATGCACAAGAGGTAGTGCCTGGAGATGCACGGTTTCTTCCAACTCACCACTGGGTTGGTCATCTTCCCTGTTGTGAGAGGCAGGAGTGGTCAGTTGCTGCACATCATCCTCCAAGACATTTATCCATGCTTCCAACAACTCTGCTTTCTGCTGCAAATCTCAATCAGTTTGCAGCATAGTTAACAGCAGCCGGGCTCCTGTCAGCAGTAAAGTGGCCACCGGGCACCACATGCTCAAGGATAGCCACATTTCCTCCCCTTCCCAAGGGATTTTCCATTGTAATGTCTGGTCTATGCTGACTTTCAGTACAGTGTGCAGCAACCAGATCCTGGTCAACAGATAGGTGGCCATAGGGCAGAGCATATTCAAAAGTAGCCACATTTCCTCCTTCTTTCAAGGGCTTTTGGCTCCTGTACCTGCTCAGAATACTGTCACAGACTATGCCAATTGTCACACTAGGCTAATGTTGGAATCCTTCCAACATCGCCAATTGTTGGGCTCTTTTACCTGCCTGTAAATCCTGCTGACTGGGCCAATTGTTGAGCTAGGACTGGGTCTGGAGCTCACAGACCACTCAAGCTCATTGTCCGGACTGGGTCACAAACCCTTCACACACCAGGCTGGGTCACCAGACCCGTCACATGCCAGGCTGGGTCACCAGACCCCTCACTTGCAGTTCTGTGAGCTAGGTAACTGGCAAACAGGTCCTTGGAAGCCATAGGTTGGAGAGCATAGCTGCATGGAGGGACGCCCAAGGCAGCAGACGCCAGCCAAGGTGGCAGTGCCATGCAGGCACACTAACTCTACCCACACACAACTTATTTACAAAGACTGCACCACACCACCCCCAACCTGGCCCAAGGCGAGAGGGCCTGATTAAATTATCCTATCTTCCCAAAAGGACATTGAACAAGGAATGAAGGAACCATCTACTCCAGAATAGATGAGGCCCCCCTGAGTAAAGCCGTGTTCATTTTGTCACCCAAAGGAGTCCCTGGAATAACTGTCAGATTGAAGCACCTGCTGACTTGGGCCTCGGAAATCTGAGGGTGCTGAATGCCTTGGTCTGAGGGGCTTGACTACAAGGCAGCAGAGGGAGGAGTCCCTGGCCCTGTTAAGTTTCAGGATAAGACACTGGGTGGAGACTGAGGTGACCACCACCACAGAACAGAGGGGTTCCCCAGGTAAGGGCTAAGCCCCTGCTCCAGCCCCAGAAGCTCTGGAATAACTGTGTGCATGAGTGGCCTCCTGAATTCTACCTTAGGTTTGCAGGGAGGTTAGGTCATTTCTGAGGGGTGCTACCTCAGGTGAGCAGAGGACGGAGTCCCAGACCCTGCCAAGTGTCAAGGTAAGATGCTGAAGTGGATTGAGGGGATCCGTTCCCCATATTGGAGGGAGCTCCTCACAGCTCAGCAGTCAGCCCTGGTTGGAGTGGGAGGATGGCTGGAATTTGCTTCCTCTGACTTTTACCTCAGGAATCTGAGGGAGGTGAGAGTCTTGGTCTGAGGAGTGCAGCCTCCTGTCAGCAGAAGTAAGATCGCTAGCCCCTATCAGAGTCAAGATAAGATGCTGCGTGAACAGTGAGGGAATGCCTACCTCACACTGGAAAGGGCTCCAAGGATCCCTGCCCTTCTTGGAACGCTGGGAGGTGCTGAGCAAGGGTGGCTGGAATTTGTCATCACTGACTCTGTCTCAGGAATCTGAGAGTGGTGAGTACCTTAGGAGGCACTAATGGAGAAGGTCACAGTTCAGCAGAGGGGAGGTGTTGAAGGCCTTGCTGTCTCACAGCATAAGACTCTGAGTGAGAACTGAGGAAATCATCCACCCCAGAATAGAGGTATCCTCCATGTAAGAACCTGGCCCCTGCTGTCAGCTCTGTGAGGCCCTGGAATAACTGTCAGACTGAGTTGCCCCCTGACTTCCACCTTGAATTTGCAGGAACGTGAGGCCTGTTGTGAGGAGTACTGCTTCAGGTGAGAAGAGAGAGGAGTCTTAGACCCTTCCAGTAATCAAGATAACATGCTGAATGAGGACTGAGGGGATCCCTCTTTCCAAATGGAGAGGGCCCCCTCAGAACTCTATTGTCATCCTTGGGGTGGGGGGAGGGGGTGGCCAGACATGGCTTTCCTGACTTTTGCCTGGGAAATGAGAGGATGATGAGGACCTTGATCTGTGTCATGCAGCTTCAAGTTAGCAGAAGGAGGAATTCCAGCTCCCTACAGAAATCAAGGTAAGAAAATGAGTGGGGATTGGGGGGACCACATACTCCAGAGCAGTGAGGACCCACAGAGCCCTGGTCCTGCTTTCAGACCAGGTAAACTCTGGAATAGCTGTTAGACTTTGGCACCTTCTGACTCCAGTGTCAGAAATCTAAGGGTTGTTGCCCCAAGACAGCAGAGGGAGGTATTCCAATTTCTTGCAGGAGTAAAAGTAATGACCCTGAGTGAGGACTGAGGGACAACACACCTCAGAACAAGAGCTGCCTCTTGCTATCACCTCTGAGAGGCCCAAGCAGGTATGGCCTGATGAGGGACCCCCCTCACTCTCTTCCTCACCCTCTAGGTTTCTTGGCTGAGAGGGTCTGGAAAAAGCTGTCAGCCTGAGACAAGACACCCCTTCTATTATTTCTTCCTTGAGTATCTCAGAGAGATTAAGATCTCTTTCTGAGGTTATACACCTTGGGTCACAGAGGGAAGACTCCCAGATTCTCCCTGGGGTCAAAGTGAAGATTCTAAACAAGGACAGGGAACCACTCACCCCAAAACAGAAGGGATCCCACAGAGCCTGACCGTCACCTGCCTTGTCATCAGCTGTAGGGAGCCTTTGGCTGGGTGGCCGGCTGCACCCTGAAGAGCCTTCTCACTTTCTCCTTCAGCTTCTTAGAGGTCAGTACAGGAGACCTGTAAGGCCCTAGAGCACAGCCCTCAGGAAAAGATAGGTGGAGGCAACCTTCATCGGAGCCACCAACATTTGAGTTTACCAGATGAGACCATTCACATCCTCCCTCTCTCTCTAGGTTGTGGTCCACTGTCATCCAGCCTCCTGCCCATGTTCCTGCCTGCTACCACCTACAACAGTGATCATGTCTCAGAGTCAGGAGAGTCCATGTTGCACACCCAAACAACATCATGCCCACAGTGAGACTCAGGGCCTAGAGGCTGCACAGGTCTTCAAGGCTATGGAAGAGATCTCTCTCCCCTCCTCTCATCCTTTAATACCTGACAACCTGAAGGAGGCTCCTGCTTCTCAGACACCTAGTACTCCCCAGGGTCCTCAGAGTTCCTATTCATCTTCCACCATCACCAGAGCCACCTCATCAGGCAAATCAAATGAGAGCTCCAACAGCCAAGAAGAGGATAGTCTAGCTTCCTCACAGTCATCAGCAGACACTGAGAACCTGCTCATAGATCTTCTAAATGAGAAGGTGGCTGTGATAATGCAGTTCCTGCTGCACAAATTTCAAATGAAAGAGCCAATCACAATGGCAGACATGCTAGACATTGTTATCAAAGAGTATAAAGATGACCTCCTTTAGATCGCTAGCAGAGCCTCTGAGCACGTGGAGCTGGTCTTTGGTGTTGATGTGAAGGAAGTTGACCCCATCAGCCATACGTATGCCCTTGTCAACAAACTAGGCTTCACCTATGATGCAAGGCTGAGTGGTGATGAGAATGTGCCTAAGACAAGCCTCCTGATAATTATCCTGTGTGTGATCTTCATGAAGGGTAACTTTGCCACTGAGGACAGATGGGAAGTGCTGAATATGATGGACATATTCTGGAAGTAAGCACTTCATCTTTGGTGAGCCAAGAACGTTCATCACCAAAGATCTGGTACAGAAAAAGTACCTGCAGTATTGCCAGGTGCCCAACAGTGATCCTCCATGCTATAAATTTCTGTGGGGTCCAAGAGCCCATGCTGAAACCAGCAAGTTGAAATTGCTGGAGTTTCTGACCAAAATCCATGAGTCTGAGCCCAGGTGCCTTCCATCTCAGTATGAGGAGGCTTTGAAAGATGAAGTAGAGAGAGCCCAAGCCAGAGTTGCAACTGGGGCTAGCCTTACAGCCACAACCAGGGCAATTTCCAGGGCCAGATCCAGCAGCTTCTCCCAACCCTAGGGAAGTCTGAGGCAGACTCTTCACTTTGTCTTTGAAGAGAGCAGTCAATTTCCTAAGCAGTGGAGAGTTGGAGTGAGTCTACAGGGAACGTAGTGTATAACATGTTTGTGTCCCTGTTCTATATGGTTAACTTGGAGGTTTATCGTCTTTTGTGGGGGGTGGGGAATAATTTTCAAATGTTGTTCCTTTTGATATAGTGCTTCACTAACTTCAGAATGTAAGCTTATGAATGACTCTGGTCACACGTTTATTGCTATTTATAAAATTTAAGAATACAAGCTTTGCTTGTTTGTAAAATAAATTGTGAAACTGACTGTCTTATTTTTGTATCTGGAAAAAAATAAGATGTCATTCAAATAGGCATTTCCTTGGAGCTGTCAACTCAGCAGTAAAATAGTTTGGATCAAGAAAAGAGGAAACTAAAAGATGGTCAATTCTTGACTTCTATTGTCTTTTTTAGTCTGTTGTTCTGTAAAATTGCATGATACGTATATGCATTTGCTTAGCTTAAGAATGTATGAGAAATAAGGGCCGGCTGGTTAACTCAGTTGGTTAGAGAGCCACCTTGTAACACCAAAGTCAAGGGTTTGGATCCTCGTGCTGTCCAGCCACCAAAAAAAAAAAAAGTATGAGAAATAAATTTTAAAAAATTAGACTCCATGTGCTACACCGGGGATTCTAAAATAAACAAGACTCTCACGACCTGCCCATATTATTTTAGAGTCTAGGAGCAGAAATCATATAAAGATGGCAGATATCATTCAATACCAAAAAAAAAAAAAGGTCAGGAGGTGTGCGGGGGTCTATATGAAGGAAGTCAAGTGTAGATGCTCTGAGACAAGGCAAGTAGAAGCCTTGAAAAACTGCAAGTTCTTCAGTGGGATATTTTATTTATTTATTTATTTACTTATTTACTTATTTATTTATTCATTCATAAACAATGCAGTTTATTTTTTTCCCTTTCATAAATCTCCAATTTGTAGATGGAACAGGGTGGTAGGCCAAACCTGTTTAGAACATCATCCGAGCTCCCAGGTGCCTTCCCTCTTGCTGCCTCTCCAACCCTAGGTGTGAGCCTGTCCCCACAGTTTAGGATAGATCACCCCACTCTGTCTGTGTTCCAGCTCAGGTGAAAGGAGAAAAAGGAAATGTAGCACATGCTTCTTTTTAAGGGCATGGCCAGATGGAGTAAACATTTCTTTTCATTCCCATTGGTCAGAATTTATCGACATAGCCACTCCTAGCTGCAAAAGAATCTGGAAATATGGTCTTCAACTGAATGATTGTATTATTAAAAGGAAGAGGGTGAAATGGGTCTGGAGGAACAGCTCCATTCTTTACTTTGAGGTTTACTGTTGGAACTTGAACCCAGATCTGCCTTGCTCCAAAATCTGCACTTTTGCCTAGTAGTCATATACTTCTGTCTAGTACTTGGATGTTTGTGATGTGATCCATGGACCAGCAGCACCAGTGTCTTCCAAAGGTCTGCTGCAAATGCAGAATCCCAGGCCTCTTTTCCCAGACCCACTGAACCAGGATCTGATTTTCAAAGATCAGCTGGGAATCTGAGGTGAGGTAAATGCTACCAGTCTTCAGACTACAATTTTGAGTAGTAAAGATCCAGATAAGTGCTTCTCAAACTTTCCTATGCACAGAAATTGCTGAGGATCTGCTCGAATGCAGTTTCTGACTCAGCAGATCTGGGACAGAACCTTAGATTCTGCATTTCCACAAAACTCAGTGGGAGATAATTTTTGAATAAGCTGGGTGGTACACTAGATGAGGCTGTGGAAGTGGTGAACAGGGGCCAGATCCTTAGATGGTGGGTATCATTGTTGAGAGACTTCAGTCTGGAATGGAAAACTTCTTAGTAGTAGTTACTTTGAGAGTATACATAAACCAGATCCCACCTGGGACAAGAATGGAAGGTGTCGTGTTTCTTACTCCAGTGCTGTTGAAAACAGTGCAAATTACGTATTTTATGCACATCATCTTCAAGGAGTTTGTGAGAAATAAGGGTGATACTTTTTTGAGTTGAGATACCCAGATGTCACTGGGCTAAGACTCTGCCCTGGGCTGGGAGATCCAGAGCCCACTTTGTTCAAAAGACATTTTAAATAGGTCACGTTCAATATAATTTGGCAAACTCTAAGCACAGCTTAGATTTTTGGTAGAGGTGAATGAATGAAAATAGAGATGAATTGCTGGAAGAAGGACTGGGAGGGAGGGAAGGAGTTGGTTCTTGACACAATTTCTAGAAGCTTTGAGTCGCATCCAGTTTGGAAGTATTCCCCCAAACTCATATTAAATAATATATCCTGTAATGGGGAAGATTTACTGAGATTTTCTTGCTAAGTAACATTTTTGGCTGATTTGGTGTGCCACGTCCTAGAGCACTGTATATTCTCTGACATCTCCTGAATAAACAAATCCCAGAGGGGAAGGTGCTAGTGTCTGGGGTCAAAATAATCATAGCAATAACTGCCAGTCTTTAAAAACCTAGTGAGCACCAGAGACTGTGCCAGCATCTTTACACATTTTATATACATTCCGATAGTCATACATAAAAGACAGGGCTTGGGCTTATCAAGCCTACCTCACAGATGAAGAATGTAAGGCTTAGAGATGTGCCCAAGTTCACGTGGTATGTGACAGAGCTGGGACTGGGCCTCTGGTCTGAATTCTTCTGTAGCCCACACTGTTCTACTCCTCCTAGCCTGAAGCTGCCATTCTGTCTGTTAATTTCTCTTCTCACTACTCCATAATGCCACTCAGGGAACAAAAGGGAGGACTTTGTAGCCGTGGTACTAAAAGCAGGTGAGGAGAAGAAATATGAAAATGAGAATCAAAAACAATTGGGGGATTATTTTTGGAGGTCATTTACCTAGGATGCTGCTGACCCTAGCCTCAGGGTTACTCGAGAAGTGACTCTGCTTGGGGGAGTGGAGCAAGTTTCTAGTCCTAGTCCTTTTGCATGTTATAGCACCCTTCCCCTAGGTCTAGCCCAGTATGCCCTCCTATCCAACTCTGGAACCTGACCTTCTGACCAGCTCTTTACTGTGTACTTCTCTGAAGAGTGAACCTGTTCAGGGACACCCAGTGGAACAGGTGGCCTAGAATCACTTTCTCTCTTCATAATTTAGAGTATTACAACTCCCTGCAGATGTCACCTGGCTGACTCTCACCATGGGATCCTTCTGATAGCAGTGGCCTCCTCTATGTGTTTTCTCTGAACAGTGACATTTAAGCACACAGTCATCACCCATAGGCACCTTCACCATACTCTCAAAGTGTTTTACAATTGGGATAGAGAGTAGAGTCTAATTTGCCATAGCCTATACTGATTCTTGGGATACAAACCTGAAGTTAGAGAAATTTTTGAAACCACCTTAATACTTGCAGTAGCATTTCAATGCGGTATTTTGTTTGCGATGGGCCACTAAATGTACACACCAATGAGTGAGCACACCTAAGTGGTCAAAAACCAAAGCCTCTCCTTTAAGTGGAAAATGAAGAAAGACCATGGAAATTACTATGTAAGCAAACATCTCTAAATCCTGACTTTGAATTCCTAAAACCCCGGAGTCCTTCTAGGTGGTAGAAGGAATGGAGATGTCAAGGATTGGTTCCTTGGCTTACATGTTAGCTTCGATGACAATAAAAATAATGCACCAACTCACCACCCTTCCACTGCCTCTTGTCTGTGTACTTTCCCCAGAGGAAAAGCCTGGGTGTCAATGTGCCTAATGGCACCTGTATAGGTGTTCGGGCATGTTCGGTCATGTGACTACCCTTGCCACTGATACATGAGCATAAGCAATATTTGTCATTTTCAGGACAACATATTTGAAATCCAGATGGCCAATTCCATTTCTTTTGTTCCATTAAGCAGCAAACATAGAGACCCCATGTGGATATGTGAAACTATAAAATGGAAGCAGCGGATCTGTGCATCACCTGGTAACAAAGATCCACTGCATCAGATTTTATGTGCACAAAAAATGAATTTTTGTGTGTTAAGCCATTTCAATTTCAGGTTTTGTGTTTTGCATCAGCTAGCAGTTTTTTTCTTCTGACTAATACACAGACACTATTTATGTTATTAAGCTTACTTAAATATTGTAATGACAATATTTAACAAAATAGTGCATATATTCTTGTTCCAAAATATTTCTAATAACATACATAAATCAATCCCCTCCCTTTATAATGTTCCTCCAAAATTCACCTTTCTCCTCAGAGGGAACTACAATAAAATAATCTTGTATGCATTATTTTAAAGATAACTTAAGGCTTTTAAAAACATAGATATACGATAAAAATATACTGTAATATTTTAACATAATGTGTAGTGATGTACATATTGTTCTCCCACTTGTCTTCATAAGTTAAAGTGAATGCAGCATCATTCTATGACAACACATATAAATCCACCTTACTATTTTAACTATTCCCTAAAATTCTAAAGTATGTATGTGTCATAATTAATTTAGTCATTTTCCCCTGATGGACAAATAAGTAGTTTCCCTTAGCTGCTATGATTAATAGAATTGAAATCAACATCTTCAGATATTAAAACTTGGGCAAATGTACATAGGAAAGGCATAGCAAAGCAAAAGTTGGGATAAAGAGAAGAGGGTGTGAAAAGTGTAAATATTTACATATATTGCCAAAATGTCATCCCACAAATATTCTACCAATTCATTTTCTTACAAATTAATTAATGCATGTAAATAACTTATATTCTCACAGATGTTTTGTTTTTTTCAATCTTTTACCTTTTGGTTACACTTATATCTTAAAAAATAGTGTCTATTATGTTAATTTAATACTGCTATTTTAATTTTTAAACTTATTGTTTTCTAATTAGGTTGAGCAGAAAGTTAACTTAATCCCTCACACACATAGAACTAGATTTCTGCAGTGACGTTTTGAGTCACAGGATTTCTTTGGGCATGCTTTAAAATTCTGATTTCAACAAGATATTTTCCCTTTACATTGAAAAACAAAGATTAGGTCAGTATGACCAGGTGCTAGGGAATGGGGCAAGACAGGACACTCTCAGTGAGTGAGTGGTGTCAGGGAGATAGGGGAGAGAGCAATTTCCAGAGTCCAAGAGAGAGACCACATGCAAAGCTAATTCCGGACAGCACAGGGCAGGCTGACAGTCAGGTTTCTTTTTTCTTTTTTTTTTTTTCCTTTTTGTCTTTTTTCGTGTCCGGCAATGGATCACAACCCTCAGTGTCGTACCCGTACCGGACCGGCAACAGGATCTCAACCTTCAGTGCTGCGCCCGCACCTCGCTCAGCCAGTGAGCAGGAACCGGTCTGTACGTGGGATCCGAACCCTCGGCGGGAGCGCCACCGCGCTCCCAAGCGGAGCACTGTAGCAGTGCGCCACCGGGCCGGCCCGGCAGTCAGGTTTCTGAATCTAAAGTTCAGCATTGTGTAGGAAAGGGATCATAAGGAGAAAAGGTGGAGGATCTGGGTGGAGCATCCAGGACAACTTATATAACTAGGCTTGGGAAACGTCTGACTCACAACTGCCAGATGGAAATACTGGGTGATCTGAGTGTACAGGTCTATTGGATGGAAAAACTGGAAACACATCAGACATTCCATACTACCTTAGAATCCTCAGTACATATTGTCAGGTAGAGTATAGCTAACTGCATCACCCAGTGATGTTATTAATGGGTTCTGGGAGAACAACATCTCTTGATGACCTTGAGAGCCCAGTGCATCCTTGCCAATGTAGCTGGGCTAGAAGCTATCTCTGTGTCTCCTGAAGAGAACTATCTCTTCCTCTGTAGACAGTGGGTCCCCTCCACTGAGGTTGGGGCTGTGTGAATGGGTGGGGTTAATGAATGATGACAGATAGTTGAGAAAAGCCAGAGAGTACCATGAGTAGTGGAAGAGGACATGCAGCAGCAAGGAGAAAGAAATTGGATGGAGGTTGCCTTGGGGCTAATTGGCTCAGTGACTCTCGGAAAAGACTAAGTGGGGACATGTCTTGAAAAACAACCTACATAATGTCCCTAGCTCAGATTGCTTTCTCACGCTTTCTGAATTTTTGGCACACCAGAGGGTGGGTGTCCTTTAACTCTATTTGCTGGCTTATGTTGCCACCAGATACTGCCTGGGGTAGGGGTTATTAGTTTGTTTGGGCATCTATAACAAAAATACCATAAACTAAGTGGCTTATAAACAATACAAATTTATTTCTCACAGTTCTGGAAGCTAGGAAGTCCAAGCTTGGAAGTTCCAACCGATTCAGTGTCTGGTGGGAGCCTGCTTTCTGGTTTATAAATGGCCATCTTTTTGCTGGGTCCTTATACTGTGCAAGGGATGAGAGAACTCTCTCGAACCTCTTTTATAAGGGCACTAATCCCATTGATGAGGGCTCCCCCTCAAGACCTAATTATCTTCCAAAGGCCCTGCTTCCTAATGCCATCACCATGGGGGTTAAGATTTCAACATATGAATTTTGGGGAAACATAAACATTCAGTCCATTGCAAGGGCATCGGCCCATGGTGCAACATTTGAGGAGTGAGTGATGAGCTGATGGAGACGGCACACTACCATGTTACACTGATAGGGGCTGATGGAGATGTGTGGGGTCCAATGCAGGAAGCATCACATACCATCCTATTGCCAGCATCAAGAGGGTATCAGATCCTGGGAAGAAGACATCCACAATCAAACTGTCAGTGGTGGTTTCCCATGAAAATTCTCAAGTTAGGTGAGCAGTTGTAGCACTTTGGAATTCTTCCACGGAAGCAGAAGACCCTAGCAGGAGGCAGGCTCTGCAATTTGGTATTTTGATCCATTCATTCATTAAACACTTATTGAACACATTCTGAGGGAAACCGTAAGTAAACAAAAGAAAAGGCAAGGCACTTGATTCAGGCTGTGGGTTTGAAGATATTGGGGAGGAGAAAGATTTGGGTTTGGGGAAGTTAGGGACTACGTGAATGGGTGGGAAGAGTCTGTAATGACTCTGAGTTCTGAAGATTAGATAATTAAATAGAAGCTGCTCCTCGTAGCTGAGATTGAGGATAAAGGAGGAGCGAGTTGGTGGTGATTTGAGTTATGGGAGTAGAGATGAGAAAGGGTGTGGCAGATAAGGTCAGTGAGGGCCATGTAGATGGCAATGTTCTTCAGGCTGTCAAATAATGTTTAGTGGGAAATAGAAAATGCAAATTTGGCCCTCTGGAGACGGGCCTGGGTTGGGGATTAAGTTTGATTGTGTCTGGAAAGGTCATGTGAGGCCATAGGTGGAAGTAAAAGTGTTGTGCATATAGTGGCCTATATTCTATGGTATAATATCTCCTTTTCTGCTAACACACTGTGTGTCTGCACAAGCATCTACCTGTGCGGACTCCACTCTGCCCAACACGCTGCATATCAATTTTGCTGCTTGGCTTTCCAGGGCTGTGGACATGTGGCCCCCACTCCTGCATTCCCAG
>NW_007730014.1:0-7106 GCF_000696425.1 Galeopterus variegatus
TGAATGAGATATGAGCTACACAAAGAACAGGCAGAGAGTTATGTCTTGGAATCTTCTGAAGTTGAGGTGCCAGGAGACATCCAAATCCACCTTAGATACCCAGGATGATATTACGATCTAGAGGTCTGAGAAAAGTACAGATAGGGCTATGTACATTTTAGTGTTTATTCACACACATGAAATTGTCTTGAAATAGTGTATAGAGTCAGAAGAGGACAGTCTAGCACAAGCTTCTTGAATACTAAAGACAAATTAGTCTTTTGCCAAACCTATCTCTGGCACTGCTTTTTTATAGGTGCTTGCACTGTTCCTTTTTGTTTTTGTTTTTCTGTTTATGTTACATATCTATCCACGTGTGTACAGTTTTCTTTATTTACCTGTCCATATTATTTCTTGCTTCAGAACATAAGAAAATAATTAGGTATTTACAAAAATAAAAAGTTTGATAAATATAGAAAAAGTTTGAGGAGAAATATATTATCTGTATATGAGTGTTCGTTGTTTTCCTTTTTACATTAATTAGGCTCAAAGCCTTGTTACTGATTCTTTTTTGTTTTCATAATTCAAAGAGAGAGATTTTCCCCTAATAAACTGTATAAAATATAGTACATTTACAGATATTGGAGAATTTCTCATATTATGTAATAAAGCAGATTGATCACTGAGTAAACACACACACACACACACACACATTATCCAGATGTCTTATTTAACTCTATGCATCTCATCANAGGACTACCGCTCCCTCTCCTTCAGACCACTGCCCCTGGTTCATTATATCCTCTCTCTCTCTCTCCAGTACATTCGCACCATCAACTTCCCCCAAACTGTTTGCCCCCTTCCCTACTGTAAGACTTTGTTTGAGGCTTTCATATCTTAAGCTTTAAATAAAGTTTTGTTTAATAATTTTTTACTTGTTTCTCTCATTAGCTATAAACTAATCCAATGTCTTTTTTAACTAGCTTATATTTACTCTGCTTTAGAATCCTACCCACTACAATTTGACTTATATAGGATATCAGTTATTGCAATGAAAATGTTCTTAAATCTACAAAACAGCTGCCTAATAGACAATTTCAATAGTCACTACAATAGTCCTCAACATTCTTCAGCCCATATTTATAGATGTCTAGGTATATGCTGGGTTTAATTTTAGGAGCTGCAATGCTCGAAAGTATATGGTTTGGAATTAGATCACATTATTTATACAATCGCAGAAGTAAACATAAACTTTTTACCTGTGGTTGGTGTTTTAAAGGAAAGAAAATAATGATCTGAGAGCATATAATTAAGGGACCTGATTTTGCCTTTTGAGTTAGAGCAACCATCTTTGAGGAACAGCATGTCTACAACTAAGTCTCAGAAATACTTTTAGAAGCAAGTAAATTGTTCAGATTGAAATTGTCAAGCAATGACTTTAAAACACAATGGAGAGTCAAAAATAATGCAAAACAAAAATAATGCAAAACAAACCATTAAAAAAAAAGGCAGATAGACTATGACTGAATCCCAGAAATCCTGGAAAGAAGCTATTAGTCTCTTCAGTTGCGAGATATTGGTAGCTTGGCATAAAGTGCTTGTTTGTTGAAGACAGGTAGAAATAGAGGCACATGAAAAGTAAAATATTTACAAAGTAAATATTGGCAGTGATGGACTAGTTATGGAAGATGAGGGAGAAAAGGAACAAAATAAATCTTATTTATTTCTAACATCTACACTGTATTGAATGAGATATGAGCTACACAAAGAACAGGCAGAGAGTTATGTCTTGGAATCTTCTGAAGATGAGGTGCCAGGAGACATCCAAATCCACCTTAGATACCCAGGGTGATATTACGATCTAGAGCTCTGAGAAAAGTACAGATAGGGCTATGTACATTTTGGTGTTTATTCACACACATGAAATTGTCTTGAAATAGTGTATAGAGTCAGAAGAGGACAGTCTAGCACAAGCTTCTTGAATACTAAAGACAAATTAGTCTTTTGCCAAACCTATCTCTGGCACTGCTTTTTTATAGGTGCTTGCACTGTTCCTTTTTTGTTTTTGTTTTTCTGTTTATGTTACATATCTATCCACGTGTGTCCAGTTTTCTTTATTTACCTGTCCATATTATTTCTTGCTTCAGAACATAAGAAAATAATTAGGTATTTACAAAAATAAAAAGTTGGATAAATATAGAAAAAGTTTGAGGAGAAATATATTATCTGTATATGAGTGTTCATTGTCTTTCTTTTTACATTAATTAGGCTCAAAGCCTTGTTACTGGTTCTTTTTTGTTTTCATAATTCAAAGAGAGAGATTTTCCCCTAATAAACTGTATAAAATATAGTACATTTACAGATATTGGAGAATTTCTCATTTTATGTAATAAAGCAGATTGATCACTGAGTAAACACACACACACACACACACACACACACACACACATTATCCAGATGTCTTATTTAACTCTATGCATCTCATCATCAAAAACACTAATAATAAAATAAAACACTCAACATCTTATGGTAGAAAGTTCCATCTAGTTATGATCAAACTGTTCTAAATAAATTATCATGTAAAGAAAATAATCATATACCCCTGAAAAATACAGTGTCTATATTAAGCAGCATTTTCAAAAACTTGTGCAAATTAGAAAACATAAACTACTGCTATGCATTATCCCTCAATGAGTCCTTGCATGAGAAACGTGTTATTTAAAAATACCGATGAATCACTTCACGCAGTCTTTCAGAGATTTGAGTTGCCTTGACTCACTAGTTTACACATTAGGATCAAAGTACAAGGCAAAGCGGATTTCTTTTCATTCTCTTAAAATTTTTTCAGGAAGAAATACTTCTTTCAATTCTTGATTTCCTTTTTTCTTACTTAACATGAAAAATCCAGACTGTGTTCTGTCTGGCAGAAGAGTCAAGTTAGAAAACTCTATATATGATGTTGTACAATAAGATAGCAAAGTAGAGATGTAGCAATATCTGAATATTTACATTTTTTAATTATTTGTGCAGATGTTAAACTCCTTAAACAAGATTATATTTTAAATCAGGAAAAAAATAAATACATGTATATTAGAAATAAGGCATCCTATTTGTTGTGATGGAAAAATAGATTTTTCATGATAATGATATAGGTTATTTTCTCAATTCTTTTGGGGCAGAAAGACTTTTGCGGAGTGAAAGTGGATGGGAGCAGTATGTTGGGCATGTTTAGAGAAAAACAGTAAAGCCGCCTGAGAGTAGGGCCCCTGACTGGGAGTGCAGTGCCCACGTGGGTCCACAGGAGGGCTACTGTAAGAATACCATTTAACTGGCTAAGAGCCACATTAACCATTCACTTTCACACATAGGACTCAGACTCCCCACAGGTTAATATTTGCACTTGAACATCATCCCACGTGCCAACCATGCTTAGCAATGCCCAAGTGATAGGGATCTCAGCTCTGCCAGCACCTGCTTAGATAATGAGCACCGCACCGCCAATTACAGATTGATCAGTGTACACCAGGGTGCCCTGAGATGAATTAATTAGAATTAGAAGCCCACATTTGTCTTCGATGGAAAAATATTTATCACAATGTTCAGAGAAGTTATTTTATTTTCTTCTTTACATTTTTGGTTACTTTATATATTGTTTACAAAGCACTGTGCACTCAGAGACTTAGTAAATACTGAATTCCTAAAGTACACGTACAATCAGAAATTACATCACTGGGAGATCCATAAATATAATTCATACTTTAAATATTTTAAATGGCCTTACAAAACATTGATAAAAGGAAATATTTTGAAATTAAGTGACCAGAAGTCAAGTACAAAATTTGGGGGGATGTTATTATTAATGAAGAATAAAATTAAATCCTATAAAAATATTATTTTGCTATTAATTCTCATATCTACTCTAATAAATAACAGATTCAGTAAGTCATATCCTCTGTTAGAAGAGAATATGTAGTAGGAATGGAGAATTCAGAAGACACATTATTAGAAAGTAGACAGTAAGAAGAAAGACAAAAAAAATACGATGCTACCATTCCTGCCTTCGTGGACTTTATATTCTAGTCTGGGTCTACACAAAAATTAATGAATAGCAAAAATTAAGCATGTTAGAGTGTACGAAGAACTGTGTAAAGAAGAAAATAGTCAATTAGAATGAGTCAAGAAAATGCATGAGATGGCAGAAAACACACGGTGGTTTTGAGGAAGGTTATGAGCAAGGATTGAGAAGGAAGGGAGGATGTTTTAGGCAGAGGGAAAGGCGTACAGAACGTTGTTGCTTTGGTTAACCCAACCCTCTCTCCATAATTTTACTTTGAAGGAACGTTTTTTGTGATAAAATAAAAAATCGAGGTAAAATAAGTGGTTTATTTTTTAAAAACAACTAGACACCAGGATTCATGATAAATAGTACATCAAGTAACATAAAATATATTTAAATATTGGGCAAAATCATTTCACACATATACTGATTATAACCCAAACCATTTCTCCTACATTATTTAGAAAACTAGTTCCAAATGTACTGTGCCTGTCCACTTTTGTAGTAATATACTGTAAATGCACTTTAGATGATCACCTTTTTATATTTGTTTTGTTTTGTTTGTTATTTTTAATTTTTTTAAGTTGACACAAGAATTGTACATATGGAGTACAGAGTAACATTTTGATACATGTGTATACTGTGTGATGATCAAATCAGGCTAACTAGCGTACCCATCATCACCACCACCATTTCTCATTTCTTTGTGATGAGAACATTTGAACTCTTCTAGCCATTTGAAAATAAATTATTGTTAATTATAAATATCTAGCACTACTATAGACTACTAGAATTTATTATTCATATCTAGCTGTAATTCTGTATCCATTGGCCAAACTCTCACTCCTTATGAAACTATTTGTGGGAGACCAGCTTTGGTATGAAGAGGTTATGTTAAGGGGAGTAAAGAAGTTACCACCATGATTTCATTGAGCAGAACCCTTTTGTTCATTATAAAACTACAATTTCCCCAGTGTGTTTTTGCCAAAGCAGAAATTATCATGAGTGATTCAATTAAACATATATTGATCTTCAAAACACCTTCGGTTGCTTAACAGGAAGTTACTATTAATTATGTTATTGCATTTTACATTTTAGGTAGAAGTAAATCCAATATATGTTTATATCTGAGCTGATAATTTTTTACAAATTTGTACAAACAAAATAGGTACTGTTAAGGATCTTTCTCATTAGCACGGTATGAAAGGTTTATTTGCTTTTGAAATTTCTAAATTTAAAGCAATTAATTATATCTCGAGACTGGGAAGAATTTGCTGTGATTGGAAGCTTTGAAGAGGAGTGTAAAAATGTGTAAGCTTCAGAAGCACGGCAGTTGTGATTCACGCTTGAGCTGCCTACAGAGTTTCCTCAAAGCTGAGCCTTGTGCTTCAACAATGAGGGGGTGGTATATTTTTCCCATTCTTAGTGGAGCTTTTGAAATAAATGCTCGGAACATCCATTGTGGATAAATATAAAGCAGGGGTCACCTTCTCAATTTGTTCTATTTTACAGGAGAGATCTGAAACCATAAGACATTAATAAAATACTTATACAATTCACACTTTATTTGATAGCATGTGATTTGTCTTGGAAATACTCAAATGTTTGCATTCCATATTTCTTTGGAAAACTGCAACAACCTAATATGATATGGATCTACTGAATTGAATATTAATGCAGCACTGATGTTTGGGAAAAATACCAAATAATTATTAATAAAACTAATGCTTAATTTATTAGTGATCTATTGAGTTATTTTTGCGGGCTTTAGAAAGAAAGACCATGCACTACATAAAAATCATTTTGATTTTTTACAATCTAAAACAGTACTTTTCAATTAATAAAAGAAACTTTAATGTTTTCCCTTTACTGCTAAGAAAGTTAGGATATGAAGTATTCTAAATATAAATATTTTCAAATGAAGGCCCTATAAGAGAGTACTTCAATAAGTTTGTGGAAAAATAGAATTAAATTATAATATGAATCTTTCCATGAGCTTTTTGAAGTACTCTTGTACTACAGAGACAAAATTACAGCAAAAAATAAAAAAGCACTTACGTGTTCTCTGTTCACACCGAGAAACCCAAGAATCCCCAGAGCCCTCAGAGCAGTGATGCCTGTTGGTCCTTTGAGACAAAATTACAGCAAAAAATAAAAAAGCACTTACGTGTTCTCTATTCACACCGAGAAACCCAAGAATCCCCAGAGCCCTCAGAGCAGTGATGCCTGTTGGTCCTTTGCAGCAGAGACTGCATGTATGCAGGGGTCAAGACTGTGTGACCCTGAGAAGTTATCGATGTCTCTCTTCATGGGCTTCCAATCATTTGTTTTCTGACTCCAAGAGTCTTAAACGTGACAATGCCCATTTCCTTTTTCATGAAGAAGGGACTGAAATAAAATTATCTATATTCATTAGATTAGACAGCAGTGATTAGGCACTGAGAGAATTTACAAGTTTTCACCTTGGTTGCATTTATAGATAAAACTTACAAATAAACTAATAGTCTGAGCAAAATTGTTACAGCGGGATTGTTTAAACCAGACTGTTTAAACACAGATCCAAATGGTTTTGAATATGCACCAGGAATTTCAGAATTCCTGGTTTCTGTAGACATAACTTATGCCTTAATAAATAGAAAAAAATTTTGTTGAGAATTTTATAAATACTAACTTTAAGTACAACTTTTCTGTGAACTTACTTTATGATCATTACATTAAATAACTAAATCCCCTTGAGAAATTATCTTGTACCTTTACCTGGAGCAAAAATAGAGGCCCTTATTCTAAATGAGTTAATTATAAGGTATGTGGTCATCATACTCTCTTTCCATTATGTATAGACGTTTATTTCATCATTAAGAAATAACAAATGCTGGCAAATAACTTATACACTGTTGGTGGTAATGTAAATAGTACAGCAACTATGAAAAACAGCATGGAAATATCTCAAAAAATTAAAAATAGAACTCCCGTATGATCCGGCAATTTCATTATTGAGAATATGTCAAAAGGAAATGAAATCAGTATGTAGAAAAGACATCTCCACATTCATATTCACCACAGTGCTATT
>NW_007730014.1:8217-8825 GCF_000696425.1 Galeopterus variegatus
CTAGTTACCCTGATGTGACTCTTGTACATTGTGTACATGTATTGAAACACCACACTGCACCCCATAAATATGCATTATTATTATTATGTGTTCATTAAAACACAAAAAGTGCCCTCAAGGAGTTCACAGTGTAGTCCAGGCAGATGATTTTACTAGATTCTTGTCAATATAGTTTACTTTGTGCTATTTTTTTGAAGCTGGAATAAACTTTGTTCTAATGAAAAAAAAATAAAAATAAAAACAAAAAAAATTCCTTTATGTTTTGTGTATTAACTCATTTACATGTTTCTAATGTTGTTACAATAGTAAAAAAAAAGTCTTGTTTTAAAAAATTTCTATCTAGAGTGCATTCCTTTTAACTGGGCAGTAATCAATTCTATAACCATGAACTTTTAAGTGGAAGTTTTGGCAGAGTTACTATTTCTTTATCATGTTCATGAATCCACTACCATGTACACGGATTATGTCTTGTTGAGTGTATTTAAAAACTGCTTTTATAAAATGTCATTTCATTTAAATTTATCTGGCCTTTTGGAGAACCTGCTATAAACTTTTACATTATCTTACGTAGTTCTCATCATGAGCCCTCTGTAAACGTATTTCTCTCT
>NW_007730014.1:10510-15777 GCF_000696425.1 Galeopterus variegatus
GACACTGAGGGTTGCAATCCGTTGCCGGACACGGAAAAAGACAAAAAAAAAAAAAAAGAATGAGCTTTCACTTTGCTGATCTTTCAAAAACAGTTTCTGGTTTTACGTGCTTTCTTGTCACAATAGAATCATGATTCAAACGTCTTGATGGTCAAAGCTTCCACTTGGAAGGTCTGTGCCAGCAGAGATTCATGTCCGTGATGTGACTCAAGCACACAGGCTTCCAAAAGAGAAGTGGTGGAAAGATGCAAGTCCAGGGTCCTGTCTGCCATGGAGCTAAGTGGCAGTTGACAAAGATCCTTCAAAAAGTGTGAAGTCGACAGGAGACCTAGACTCAATATGTCAGTTAATTGGATAAATTATGTCATGGTCAGTGGGTGACCTCACAGCAGAGCAGAAGTAAATGATGACAATTATTTGGGGAAAAGAAAAAGAAAGGAAAGGGTCTATTTTATAAAATGAGATATTTAAAATCTCCAAAATGAGATATTTACAATCTCCAAATCTGAGCTCTTTTTAAATCCTCCATGTCTGTTTCTCAGGATTAAAAAAATAGATCTTAAAATCTTACCTGTTGAAATGTTATTTGGCATTTGAAAGAGAGGATAATAAAAAACAAAGTCATCGAAGTAACTGGCATTTTATATTTGCATTTAATCTGGAAAAAACTCAGTTTTGCCTGATGATATAAAAATGCAAAGACTAAAATTCCATATATCTTGAAGAGGAAGAAAAAATTGTTGCATAAACAAAACATGAATAAATAAATCACAGGGTTAACTGTTCAAATTATACTCATGTAGTTGATGTGACTCAGTTATGGTGACATTTTTCATTTAAAAACCATTTAGAATACTTGTAGTATATTACTCATTTTAAAAATAAATTTAAAAAAAATTCAAGGACAGAAATGTTTAAAAAAATTAATATCTAATTAAAACAATTAGTGCATTAGTTTAATAACACCTACATGTTTTAAATAATATACCATGTAATGCAGTGATAAATACATCATTTACCAATTTTTTCTTACATGTCGTTGTAATTTATAAGCATCTAAAACTGAGGTTAAAACAGTCTAATGTCAACACCCAACTGAGTAATCATGAGTATCATATAATGAAGGACTAGAAAAATAAGAGCACTTGACATTGATTCAGCTATAAATAGTAATGAAAACCATGTGATAAAAAGTATAATAGACATAAGTACTTGTCCTATATGAACACAGACAAAAAACACAGTTCCAGGGAAAGTTACAAGGTTTTAAATTATTACTTAATTCCTTCATTTAGTCAAACTCATACTGAAATTTGCATCAAATGGTACTTTCACTTTTGTTAATTTATGTATTTTTTTTTCTTTTTAAATTTTTGGTATCAAGTAGGCAAAATCGTCTAGATTTTTCACTAAGAATTCTGCCCAGTATGATGAGTAGTTGCAAATGACTATGTAACAACTAAAATAACTCATTCTATGTATGATAATCACGTTTGTGTCATAGTAATGCATTAAATTTTTTTCTAATTGGAGAATTTACATTTTACTTAGAATGTTTTCATCGAAGGCTTTTTTAAAAAAATGTTATTAGAATTTTTGGAAAAAGATACAGGGTATTTAAATAAATAGTTATCATCATTATAATTTAGAGTATCAGGTCAACTTTAAAACAGGTCTTAAGCCTGTTTACTTTGCAAAATTTTGAGTGAAACTATTTTAATAGATAAATAATCCCTGCAGTGTGGAAAAATAATGAACTTTGGCATCAGGTAGGCTGAAGGATTACTGCTGCATGAATTTTCTGCCTGTGGGATCTTCATTTGAATGGACCTCCCCCACGCTGGTTCTGACTTTGGGACTAAAGAGAGGTTGGTAGGACTGGCCTTAAGTTTTCAAGAAGATTTGAGGGATCTGCGGTTGACTTGGTCATATTTATTGATGAGGAAATACAGTCATGCATCTCTTAATGACAGGGATACATTCTGAGAAATGTGCCATTAGGCAATTGAGTCATTGTGCAAATATCATAGAGTGCACTTACACAAACCCAGTGATATAATTTACTAAACACCTAGGTTATATACCAGATCATTCTAATCTTATGGAATAATCATTGTATATGTGGTCAGTCATTCTCCAAAACATTGTTATACAGGCCATGACTGTAGTTTGAGACAATTGAGACTCTATTTTTTCCTACAAGATTTTTTTTTTTTTTCAAATGGTGGCATCCATATTAAGATGCTGAGTGTGTGGCCAAAATTTTATACAACCAAATAGAACCTAAAGACAAATGGTGACATCCATATTAAGATGCTGAGTGTGTGGCCAAAATTTTATACAACCAAATAGAACCTAAAGAGTTTGTATATAAATTCATAGGCACACATGTGCTGTACTCAAACACATGAAGATTTATTGAAAATGTTGATCATTTCAAACAAAAATACAGAATTGTGTGGCTAAAATGTATAATCTTTACTCTCTTTCTACCTTTTTTTGAAAGTGATGAGAAAATATAGAGAAAAAATATTTTTTGCCCTTTATACAATATTAAAATTATGTAATACTAATTAAAATAACTTTATAAGTGTTATTGCTCCTATAAAAAAGACTATAAACTATGATTTCAAGTAGTAAAATGTGTGAATTGCACCTATATTTTAACAAGCAAAGGTTTTACTAGAAAGGTTTTTCTGGAGCCTACCAAATAGCATAAAAGAAAAGTGTAATCATATTTTCTTGCTAACCACCAGCAATGAGCCATAAGGGTTAAATTAGTAGGTTTGTTAATGCTTTTATTCCTTTATGAATATTATAAAATCATTTATTATGGATTTTTTTTCTGTAATCCAAGTGTCTTATTTATATAAACATTATTAATGATAGTCTTTCCTGATGTGGGAAATACCATTTGTTTTTTATATTTTAAAAAATGAGGGGATTCTCTGAAAAGACTTTGAACTGGAAAAAGCTTCAGGATTGACATCTTATGGTGAAAAGGGATGAGAAAATGGAACCCAGCTGAGAGAGGTCACAGGAGGTGAGAAGTTTCTCTTCCATAATGATGTCAGGCTCTGGTCATTCTAATTTCATATATTCTGCACAGTGTCCCTGCCATTGCTCAACTCAAAGGTTATCACACGTTTGCTGGCCGGTTGGCTCACTTGGTTAGAGTGTGATGTTATGACACCATGGTGAAGGGCTTAGATCTTGGTACCAGCCAACTACCAAAAGCCACCACAGAAAATTAGGACTGTCTGTTTAGCTCAGCTGGTTAGCATACAGCCTTGTAACACCAAGGTCAAGAGTTCAGATTCAAATAGTGGCTGGCCACTCCCACCCCAAAAGAAAAAAAAAATATATATATATATGTAATTATATATAAAATTATATATATATATATATATATGCACACACACACACACAGCCTGTTTTTTTACTCATTTGTTTGTTTTTCCCCACTCTCTGTGTCACGTAGTTATCATTGTGATATTAATTAATTTTCTTAAAGAACACTATGAAAAAATTGCCCATTTTTTCAAAATAGATTTTCTTAACTTCATTTAATATTAAAAAATTAACTGAGGAGACATTGAAGCATGTCTCACCATGCTGAATCAATGTATATTTGATCTTCCAAAAAGGTCTAAGACTTTCTTTCTGACTATCTATTCCCACAATTTCCTGAAATGTATTTTTGTAAAAAAAAAAAAAAAAACTTAAAAAAAATGTTTCCTGGGTACAGTAACTCTGCTAAGACTGCAACATCATTTCAGGTATCTTCAATAGTGATGCATTTTCTTAGGTCCAATACATTGCTGATAATATTTTTTGTTTAATGCCACCTCCTCAACTTGATCAAGTTTCTACAAAATGGGGCTTATTTCTTCTCAATCTACTATTTGAAGCACTTGATGCAGTTGTAGGATAACAACAGATGATCAATAATTCATGTTAGAAAAGAAACTAGTTATATTCAAAAGCTGATTTGCAGTCAATTGGTTGAGAACATATAATATTACATATATGATGGTGAATGTTTTTCAGATTATGTATAAGATGGAGAATGATAATGCTATGTATGTGTATTATGTTATATTACTACACATGTATTACATTATGTACTCTGAATTAATATTATATGTAATTCCTGTGACTATTACTAGTATATTTCATCAAGACCCTTTAATTAAAGGAAAAGAGATCTATTAATGTGTCTCAGCCAACATGTGTTCTAGGAGTTTAAACATACTATGTCCCTTTCGTATCATTAACCTTCCCTCCTTCACTTGTTGTGTGACTGTTTTTCTAGGGACTGTGCAGAATGAAGCACAGTCCCAGCAAACACAGTATCTGTTTGAAGGACATCCAGGGAGGGACAGCCAGCTGTGCTGCAGCCAGACTTTGCAACATTCCCCAGGGGGAATGAGGACGCACAGACTTTGTGCGAGTGCCATTATTTATCTTGGTGTCTTCCCATGCTGCCATGCTGAAAGTCCCTTGAACTGGTGTTAGAAGACAAGTGCTGTTTCTTTTTGTTTTCCTCCTTGTCAAAATAGGTAGCTGATATTTACCAATATGGCTCTCCTTTAATAAGTTTTATTATCAAGCACATATATAGTTAGAAACAACCTGCAGGATAGCTCACATCTAATAAGAGAAAATTCTCCAAGTCTGAACGATGGTGAAAATAGCCAAGAATCCCTGGAAGATGTAAAGTTAGAATTCAAAGTTGCTGACTAGCCTAGGTAAATGGACACTGATGTCTGACGATGTCTCGCAAAATGAACCTTTAGCTAGTTAAAAACTGATGGGTAAAGATACATGAATGGGAGTAAACAAAGATAGGAAAAGGAAGTAGGCAGAAGCTTTAGAGAGAGATTAAGAGCCTGAATTTTTTTAACATCAGTGAATGCTTTTATACACATCAATAGTCTCTGTTGGAATTAAATGTCACAATAGATGTAAACATGCTGAAAAACATAGTGATTTTGTTATGTTTATTGCAGAAGCAAACATCCTTACTCTCAGCAGAATTCTCTCAAGCCATGGTATTCAAGTACAGCTGCAAACTAGCTGAGATTCATAAAGAAACTAATACACAGGTTTTGGTGCACTTACATAAAGAGACAAAGTGATGTGCAATGCTTTTGGAGATACATGTAACAAAATGAGTATGTAACAAAATAAGTATCATTAAAGAAAGGGTAGCTCAACATTCCAGGTTCAGTTACACAGAGAGTTGATGTATTTAGAAATACTTT
>NW_007730014.1:16345-37336 GCF_000696425.1 Galeopterus variegatus
CCCACAAGAAAAAAAAAATATATATATATATGTAATTATATATAAAATTATATATATATATATATATATGCACACACACACACACAGCCTGTTTTTTTACTCATTTGTTTGTTTTTCCCCACTCTCTGTGTNGATGTCTCGCAAAATGAACCTTTAGCTAGTTAAAAACTGATGGGTAAAGATACATGAATGGGAGTAAACAAAGATAGGAAAAGGAAGTAGGCAGAAGCTTTAGAGAGAGATTAAGAGCCTGAATTTTTTTAACATCAGTGAATGCTTTTATACACATCAATAGTCTCTGTTGGAATTAAATGTCACAATAGATGTAAACATGCTGAAAAACATAGTGATTTCCAGGGGGAATGAGGACGCACAGACTTTGTGCGAGTGCCATTATTTATCTTGGTGTCTTCCCATGCTGCCATGCTGAAAGTCCCTTGAACTGGTGTTAGAAGACAAGTGCTGTTTCTTTTTGTTTTCCTCCTTGTCAAAATAGGTAGCTGATATTTACCAATATGGCTCTCCTTTAATAAGTTTTATTATCAAGCACATATATAGTTAGAAACAACCTGCAGGATAGCTCACATCTAATAAGAGAAAATTCTCCAAGTCTGAACGATGGTGAAAATAGCCAAGAATCCCTGGAAGATGTAAAGTTAGAATTCAAAGTTGCTGACTAGCCTAGGTAAATGGACACTGATGTCTGACGATGTCTCGCAAAATGAACCTTTAGCTAGTTAAAAACTGATGGGTAAAGATACATGAATGGCAGTAAACAAAGATAGGAAAAGGAAGTAGGCAGAAGCTTTAGAGAGAGATTAAGAGCCTGAATTTTTTTTAACATCAGTGAATGCTTTTATACACATCAATAGTCTCTGTTGGAATTAAATGTCACAATAGATGTAAACATGCTGAAAAACATAGTGATTCTGTTATGTTTATTGCAGAAGCAAACATCCTTACTCTCAGCAGAATTCTCTCAAGCCATGGTATTCAAGTACAGCTGCAAACTAGCTGAGATTCATAAAGAAACTAATACACAGGTTTTGGTGCACTTACATAAAGAGACAAAGTGATGTGCAATGCTTTTGGAGATACATGTAACAAAATAAGTATCATTAAAGAAAGGGTAGCTCAACATTCCAGGTTCAGTTACACAGAGAGTTGATGTATTTAGAAATACTTTTGTTGGCAGCACTTATTTAAATAAGAATATCTTTATCATGTTAATTTAAACGATGTTTTCCACCTGCAAGTTTCCTCTCTTTTTTCTACCTTCTACAAGATTTTTTTTACTGAAAATATATATTATCAGTTTGTAAGCTGTTATTAGAAACAAGGAAAGTAAATACCAGTGATCAACATAATGCCAATTTAAAAATAAAAGAAAACCTTTTTTTCTTCCAAAAATAATACTAGATTATTATATCTACTCTCAACTATATAAACTTGATTTTTTAATTGGCAGCTGGTATTTTATTTTATTTAGTATGTAGCCAAATAATACCTGTTTTCCAGTTAACTATCCCAGGTCTTCCTAGCCCAGTAAATCAATAATTGACTGGTTAGAATAAAATTATTAATACAGCCTTACAAAATAGGTTTTTAACATCTAAAGGAGAATGTTTGGAGAGTGTGTGTGTGTGTATGTGTGTGTGTGTTACTCTGTACCATAATTATGATAGCACTTTACTGGAAGGAGTTTTGATACACAGCTTGGACAATTTCTTTCCTTTGACTAAGTTTCTTGATGAAATGGTGCAGCCTAAATAAGCAATAGTGCATAGCCGTGGCCTGCCACAGCAAAGAATAAATCAAAAGTGATCAACAGTTGAGCTCCATTTTCTGAGTTTATTTTCTACTAATTGTTATAAACTGACAGGGAGAACCACTTGCCTTAGAGGTTTGGGACAGATCCCATTGAGACCAATGGCAGCTAGAAAGTTAAATGGATGTCTTAGGTCGGTTAGATGACTTTCCCTCTGCTATTAAAGATGTATTACCAGGAATGTCTGTTTGCAGATGGCTTTGACACTCCCACACACATGCGAGAAGCCTGGGTTATATCCCACAAGAATGATATTCACAGTATTGACAAAGGATGTTGTAGTTTGGAATGTCCGTGAGTCACAGAGAATAGAGTAGCTCTGGACAGTATCTTCTCCTAAGCACAGAATGACTGCAGCCTTGCTGTAGAATGAGTCCAGCTGCTATGTGAGAAGGGAGTTCGATTTCTTAATAACAGGGTCAGCATAACAAGTATTTGGAAAGTGAGAAGGGGCTGGCATTGACAAAAGAGAAAATAGTTTTATAATTAAAAAATAAATAAATAAAACATCAAAAGGCACTTCCTTTTACTGAGTACCTTCATATTGTAGTAAATGAAATACCCTCTCTTACATATTTTTTTTTTTTTGCATATTTGGCATTAAGTGGCTTTCTATCGTGCATCTAAAGGAAAGCCAGCTTTAAATCTGAAGTAATAGAGACAGATGGAAATCCCTGAAATCAGTATTCTAAAATGTGTGTGTAAGGAATGGTTAAGGAAAGGATCGCAGGCAACAAACAATGACACAAAGTCAAAGGAAATGAGCTGAAAAAGGGAAGCCCGTGAACTGGATGGCAGCTTGGCTGTGTTCAGTTCTGTCCAGGAGGAGGCTCTGAGCATTCGCCAGCCACAACACATGGTAATGGGTGCATCGGTTCACAGGAGAGGGACAGTGGGGACCCTGGCAGAGCCATCCGCTGAGTACTCTCCAAGTGCTGTGTTCAGTTTTTAGAGGTTACTGTTGAATGGTTACCAAGATATTATTTAGAAAGTGGTTTTAGAAAATGTATTAGGCAACAGAAAAAGAACTTGAAGTTCATGCATTTGTATTTAGATAAACTCTTTTCTCTGTCTCTGTGTCTCTCTTTCTCTCTCTTGCTGTGGCAGTAGATAAGGCTGGAACTACTGAGGCACGTGAGGGAAGGTGGACAGAAGTTCCAGTCTTCTGGAGGTCAACATAAACCACCGATTTGATCTGAGGCTCCAGTTTCTGAAGAAGTGGATTCAGCCAATCAAATCCTATGTGTTTGAGGTGACGATAGTAATTTATTAACCAAAAAGAATGATTGGTCTTATGGAGATCTTATTAAATATAATCCTACAAGTCTTGAATCTTTATGTACAAAACTTAATTTTAATTGAGGCAAATATCTTTAACCTCCATTTTACTAAATGTATCTCAACAAAATGCAAAATTGCATTTATAATATGTATATTAATGTATACCTATTAATATAATATGTAATTTATATGTACATAAATATATTGTTGGAAATATATGGGCAAAACTACCATACTTGGGCGTAAAAATTTTCTACCTGTTTTCTGCTTTTTTTCCCCATATTATATAATTATTACAAAAACTGATAGAATTTTGAAATTATATTATGTGCATGTTTTCTACACATGTGTGATTTTTGACAATCACACGTATATGATAATTCTTCATTTTCTTATAATACTATTTAACTTTTATGCACACTTCTTATCTCTCTACTAGATTTTAAGCTGCTTCAGAACCTTCTGGAATTTTCCGTAAGTTTCAAAGAATTGTTCCTCTACTTTTTTTAGCCATGTATATATTGTGATTTTGTTGGAGATATTTGAAAGATATTTTTCTTATAAAAGTATTATGTATTTTTTGGAAGCACGTTTGATTTGCTCTTAATAAAATTGATTTTAAAATAGTTAAAATTATATTGCTTCATAATTAACATCAACTGATAATAGACAATTGTTAAATTTGTGGAAGAAACTGCATTGGATATTGTAAAATCTCATTAAAAGTCCTTATAATATTAATTATCTTTACCATTCCCATATCATTTTTTTCTTCACTCTATTAATAACTAAATGTCACATAACAACCAAATATTAAGTCAAATTTACTGTTTAGGAAGTCCAAGTACTGTTCTGACTAAAGAACACTCCTATCTTTGGCTATTTTAAATTAGAAAAGTTTATAGTCAGAATTATAGACTTTGAGGACAATATATATTTTTAAAGTAGAAGACATGGATAAATATCTCTCCACATATAATTATTTTTGATAAATGCAAATAGAACTTCAATAAAAAAGACATGTTTGACAAATCTCTTTAAAATATTTTTATTGGCTTGCAAAACATATTATGTTAAATAATTTCCTAGCCTTGTCTTCTCCACAATAAATAAGCACCATCCTTCAGCCCTTTTGCCATTTTCTATTGTCATTATCTGAACTAATACAAATTCTTCCTCTCTGTTCATTGCCAATTCCGTCACTATAAGTTTGTTTTCTGTGTAACATTAAATGATAAGAACCAAACATAATCAGCATGACTTTTACAAAATGATGCAAACCATGAGTTATGTCCTTGGGTTATATCATTAAAATAACAGTTATTCCTTCTTAACTGCACATATTAAAATTGCACAATGACATTTGGGACCCCATACTATGCTGTTTGCTTAACTTCCCTGCCTCGATTCACACATGACAGGCACATTAATCAGCTCTACCACTTGTCCGTTGTCCTAAAGTTCAGCATATTAAACCACAATAGCTATACCACATTTATTATTTAAGTAAAATATTATTTACATCTATTTCCATGCAATTCAAAAATAACCAAGCTATAGATTTTTTAAAACAATATTTACTTTAAAAAATTGCCTGCTTAACTTCCCTGCCTCGATTCACACATGACAGGCACATTAATCAGCTCTACCACTTGTCTGTTGTCCTAAAGTTCAGCATATTAAACCACAATAGCTATACCACATTTATTATTTAAGTAAAATATTATTTACATCTATTTAAATGCAATTCAAAAATAACCAAGCTATAGATTTTTTAAAACAATATTTACTTTAAAAAATTGCCTTATTTGATGTTAGTATTTCTTACTATCTTTTAGACACAACAAAAATCAGGTGAATGTGGAAATTTTTGTACTGCATTATTTCATGACTTGATCATTTTAATGTACTATTTAAGTTATATTAATTTTCATTATAATATTATCTTGAAGACCACCTTCTCTTCAAGAATTTCAAAAATATTTCATCTTAGACTACTTTAAGAAAAATACAGCAAAATCTGAGCCCATAATATATGTATATCATTGGTTGACTGATTTTTTGCTTTCATTAAAAAAAAAATTTTTTTTGGTGATAATTCTTCTGAAAATTTTCTAATTCCACTTGAAAAGCAGGGACAAAGCATTTAAGATGAATAGAAGTTTAATGTCATGAACAATAATCATGAATAGAAGTTTAAAAATAAACAAAGCCCTCTAGACTTGGAATCAGAAGCTTACTAGTTTTAAGTTCTAAGTCTGAAACTTTAAGGGTCAATATTATATTCAAACTTAAATCTGCAGGAATCTCGATCCTTGTTTTAACTGCAATGTCTAGACGTCAAGAGGAGATAAGTACAAAGAGGAGCTTAAGTACTTACCATCAAGAGAAAATGTGCATGATATAAAGAAAATAAGTCTGATTAACATCTCACTTATCACTTGAATTGACTAATTCAAGACCTATAACAAATTTACTACAATTAATGAAGCTAATGATAAATTAAATAAACAATATATTAATTTTAATCCTGAAGATTAAGTGCTACAATACAGAGATAGATTATAGAGTAACTTCATATTAACATTGAACAATAAGGGTAGTAATAACCATTTATTTTGTAGAAAATTGCTGTTTTTGTAAGTGAAAATTATAAATACTGGCAATTCCTATGGCTTAAGCTGTAAAAAAGAGATTAGCGTTCCAATTGATAAGCCCAAATATCAACCTGCCTAATTGATATCTTGGTCTTGATAACTGGCTGTGAGATCTCAGACAAACTACCGCAGCTTTCTGTCCCTCAGTTTTCTTGACTATAAACTGTGGGTAATAATATTACCTACGTCCAATGATTGCTGTAAGGATTAAAAGACTTACTAAATTTTAAAAAATGTAAAATAGTGTCTGTGATTTTTACACCAAGCACTACTGCGTAAATACCTTACACTGAACTGCTCAGGAAAATCTATGAGAGTGTCAGGAAGATTTTCAATAAAATCTCCAAAAGTGCCTTTACTAATTAATTTTCAATAGGATCTTTTCTACATTTATCTGGTCTCTTTAATCCTTAGGTTCCCGAAATCTATGGAATGTAAATATTCTTCCAATCCCTTCCTTATTAATTACTACTCCAATACTTTGAAAAGGATGGAATACTTAGCCTGAGTACCTTCCTTACTCTTGAGTTGACAAATGTAATCCTAAGCAGTACTGTCTTTTAATTTTAACTGAGGTCAAACTGATGATCTAATATTTTATTTGTCTTTCCACATCTTTTTATATAATATGTCTGTCATTTCACTGTGCTGAATTTTAGTTTTAGTTTCCCAATCTGTAAGACAGCTATAGTAATATCTGAAAGCAATATACAAATGTGCTACTGCATTATAAGTGATGTCCAGAAATAAAAGGTCAACAGCAACAAAGAGAACAAGTCATATAATTAATATATCAATGGAAGAAAGTATTAATTTACATTAAAAAAATCACATATTTCTTAGGAATTTATACCTATTGGTCAAAGAACACATTCTGCAGTCCTGTAACTGCTGTTCCAACGTTTTCTAAACACAGAACACAGTACAAGCTCTAGGCTATTATCCTTGCCTTAGGCTCTATTAAAAAAATTTATTCAGGGCCGAGCCCGTGGCGCACTCAGGAGAGTGCGGCGCTGGGAGTGCAGCAGCGCTCCTGCCGCGGGTTCGGATCCTATATAGGGATGACCGGTGCACTCACTGGCTGAGTGCAGTGCTACCAGTCTCAAAAAGGAAAAAAAAAAAAAAAATTATTCATTATCTCCATGCAAGTGCTACAGTATCTGAAAATAATCTCATCAGGACTCTAGATTTGTTTCAAAAAGACTCGGGATGTGGAGGTTTACTTCTGAAGCTTCTCAACTGGGAAAACTTTCCCTCGAGAGAATTAAACAGCTCGGAATGGCAAACTTTGATCGAAACTGCTCACAACATTCAGAGGTAATATCAAGACAGCAATTTCCTTCTGTTCTCATCTGCAGGTGTGAGACTCGATGGCAACACACAGAGAACCCAAAACATAAAATTGTTGCAGAAAATATTCTCCAGGGTGTATTTCAGTGATTATCTCTTTTTACCCATGAAGTATATTGAAAGGATATTGAAGGGTAACTCAGAAACGCAGAATTCAGTTGGAGTATTTTATGAATATTGGGTAAAGGAGATAGCAATTAAAAGCTGTAAATTTTTTTGTATTTTCAATAGCTAGGTATAAATTATTTCTAATTACAAAGTAAGAAATGGGGCCACATTTTCTAAAACCCATTTCAAGCTCAAGCAGCCCCAAACGAAATGATTCGGTGCTCCCTGGACACATATTTCTCTGTGCAGTTTTATCTGTGTGATGCAGACGTTGCTCTGAGGTTTCTGATACAGAAACAATATCCTTTAGAAAACCTTCCCTCCTCAAGGTAGCAGAAATAAATATAATTTAGTCCTGGAACCTGCAACTTTGAAATCATTTTTCCTACTTGTTTGGTTCTTTCTGTCTTTTCTTGTCATTTACTCTTCTCCAGCCTTTTCAGACACGTTCCACATTCTGCTGCTGCCATGTACCAATGACAATTCCTTTTCAGGGAGATTTGGTGGCATGATGACGCTCACATACTCAACCTATCTTCCTGTCCCCTCTGCCATAGCCAGGGTCCCTTCAATTTATGAATATGAAAAAAAAAATACCAGGGCAAATTGAAGATTTATTTTCAAATTAAAAAAATATGCCAGTATATGAAAATCAAAACCTTCTTTGATTTGCACAAAGCAATGTCTACCCTGAGTGATATTTGATAAAAAGTGGTTGAGTTGCTTAAGCATTGCAGTAATGCCTAATGTTTTTCGAGACACTATATGTATTTTTAAAAGAAAGGAAGGAAAGAAGGAAGGGAAGGAGGGGATAAAAATTGCTGTTTATTTTTCTATTGCTGAGAAACAAACTATTACCAATTTAGCAGCCCCAAGCAAAACAAATTTATGATCTCACATTCTGTGAATTAGGAATGTGAGCATGGACCTCTGCTCTGAGTTTCGTCAGACTGGAATTCTGAAATCAAGATGTTGCCTGGAGCTGGGATCTCTCCTGTGGCTCAGGGGCCTCTTCCAAGCTTTGTTGGCAGAATTAAGTTCCAATAGTTCTTGAATGGAAGTCCCACTTGTCTTGTGGGCTCTCTATCTCTATCAGGTCCTGGAGGCCACACTCAGGTAGCAGTCATGTGACCCTCTCACAACAGAGCAGTGTATTTCTTTAAAGCCAAAAGGACAACCTCATCCGGCCAGCTACAGTGGAGTCTTACTTCATCTAACATTATCACAGCAGTGATTCCCCCTCGCCATTGTCAAATTTATTCATTTATTTATTTATTATTTATTAAGAATATTCATGAGATGCAAAGCTAATTGTCACCCCTCCTGCCCATGATATGAGGGCCAGATTCATACCAGGGGCATACCCATTACCAGAAATTACTTTTGTACCCTGTGTCCCACCGAATTATCCCCCAACCTCCCTCCCCTTTTCCCCTCCCCTCAACTCCAATTTGTAGCCCTAGGAATGTTCCCTCCCTCTGCTGCATCACAGCACTGCTGTGGTCTTTCTTTCCTGCCTTCCTTTCTCCCTTAGCTCCCACCTATGAGTGAGCACATGTGGTATTTATCCCTCTTTGCGTTTCTTCATTCAACTTGTTTCTCCAGGTTCATCCATGTTGTTGCCAATGGGAGTATTTCATTCTTTTTTATGACAGAGTAGTATTCCATAGTGTATGTATACCACAGTTTCCTTATCCAATCATCCATCGATAGACACTTAGGTTCGTTCCATATCTTGGCTATTGTAAACACAGCTGCAGTGAACACAGGAGTGCAGGTATCTCTTTGACATGATGACTTCCATTCCTTTGGATATATACTCAGAAGAGGGATTGCCGGATCATATGGAAGATCTACCTGTAATTGTTTGAGAAACCTCCACTTTTTTTTTTCCATAGTGGTTGTACTAATTTACAGTCACCAGGGAAATGCAAATTAAAACCACATTGAGATACCAGCTCACTCCCGTTAGACTGGCTATAATCAAAAAGATGGTGAATAATCAATGCTGGTGAGGGTGTGGAGAGAAGGGAACACTACTGCACTGTTGGTAGGACTGTGAATTAGTACAACCATTGTCCAATTTAATCTGGAGGACGACAATCTCATTATTTTTGCAGGTTCCACGCACACTCAAGGAGAGGAGACTGCACAGGGTAGGCACAACAGGGGATGGATTTTGGAGGACCATCTTAGAATTCTGCTTACAATGCTTGCCCTTATTCTTGAATAGTTTCAATTAGAAGAGCAAATTCTGTAAACATACAACAGTAGAAAGTGATGTGAGTCTAACCAAGCATAGGGGCACAACAGGGGATGGATTTTGGAGGACCATCTTAGAATTCTGCTTACAATGCTTGCCCTTACTCTTGAATAGTTTCAATTAGAAGAGCAAATTCTGTAAACATACAACAGTAGAGAGTGATGTGAGTCTAACCAAGCATAGGAATCAGTAACTGAGCATGGTGAACAGACCATAGAGAATGACACTGGGAGCTACGGAGACAAAGAAACAGTTCAAGCTCAACTTGGTGAGGCTGGATAACTTGTTTTAAATTCTGTAAATCTTGGCATTCTTATTGATAGACTTCAATATCTAACTTGCAGAATTATATAGGGAAACAAATAAATGATATATGCCACAATTTCAGCATAGATGCTCACAGAGTGTAATATCTATTATTAGTCCTGTCATTTTAAGAATAAACTGAATCTTGAGAAAACATAACACATGCTGATTAACATGTGATAACATATGCTTATTGTTTACACATGTTCATCATTACATAAGTTTCCTTTTCTCTTGCAGTTTGACTTATGATATGCCACAGATATGTGTTTGGTTTTGAAGGTCATGAGAGAGTCAGATCATCAGAAATATGCTCTACAAAGTTTCACAGGATACAATCCTTAACTTTGCTATGAAATTGTTTCAGGTAACCGTGACATCAGAATGCTGTAACGGAATAATGTCCCTCTTAGGAAAAGGGGCTCTGGCACTCATGGAGACAACTCAAAAGTGACTGAGATGATGAGGTTCATGATTTTGGAACAAAATGTTGATGTAGGCAATTTCACATACATCCAAAAATGCACATGGTCAGAACTGAATATATATTGTAAATCTCAATGGGGAAAAGTAGACATAATTGTTAGCATTTGTCACCAATAGTGTTTCTACCTATTTCTCTACCTGCTATAAATAAAAAAGCAACTCCAGAGTTTGCTGAAGGGATTCTTAGTTTGCTATCAATACTATTTCAGAGGAAAAGGAAATGAAACGTCTTCATATTCTATGAGGAAGAAATATGGTGAGAAATAAACTGTGCTGCTCAAAGGCTGGGCGGCATCAGTTTTCTGGAGTCTGGTGTCAATCAATCTCATCTAGAATCTACTTTGAATTTGCCAGTGGAATACATCTGGTGTGCTCTTTCAGAAAAGTAAGGCATTAAAAAAATAGTATATCTGCTTATCCACAGGAGAGATTACATTTAACACATGTGTTAATAACTGAGAAAAGCTAGTGGATAAAAATATAATTGAGTGCAATTATTTGAAATCACAGAATGAGAGAATCTTTCTAAAATTACGTGGGGTCCAGAAAAGCTCCTACTGTATTTCTGAAGTAGAAGTATTCGATGTTTTCATTCTAGATTTCTTCATTCCATGATAAAAGCATGCAACTCACCAGCCACCTCCCATTCAGCCTCTCAGTGGATTATCCCATTGAACATTCATGAAGATAGAATTTGGTAAAACCAATGGCTTTCTTAATTTTGCCTACCTTCCTCCTGATTCTCCTGCTAGATAACAGCTAAATCTCTTTTTCCCAGAGAATCAGCCAGTCCCATGTGCCCTTAACTGGGATGATCCAGGTGTCCTCTGTCTCCTCTACAATTAGCAACGAAGAGCCTGACCAAGTAGAAGAAGGAACAGGCTTTGGCAGGTGTGAATGACAGCAGACACAGTCCCCAAACCTCACCTTGACCCCTATCCACTACCAGGGTAACAGCAGTAACCCAACTCCTCCAAAAAGAATTCTATTGTTTCTACTAACGTCTAAAAACTATAGCTATTGTATTTATTTACATAATATTTGGCTCAAAACTATGAGAATTACATTTTCTCACAGTTGGGGGGTCATCAACTTGGGTTGGGTTCACATGGGGTACTCTGCTGGTGATGTTATTCCTGTCACTGCAGTCTTCTGAGGCTTAGCCAAAACCAATTGTTTCAAGGGCAGTGGCTAAGACAGCTTGTCTCTGGTCCATGTGGTCTCAACCTCTCATGTCTCACATGGCGGCACTGCATGCCAAGTATCTTAAATGGAAGCCAAAAGGCTCCTTGAGGCTTAGGCTTACAATGCCATCTTCTCTACTTTGTATTGGACACATCAAATCAAAAGGCTGGCCTTGACTGGAAAAGCAACAAGGTCACCTTAAAAAAGCAGCATGCCAGCAACATTGCGAGGAATTACTCTGGCCATCTTTGCAAAATCTACCAATGTCCACCCTCTTCCCACAATGATTCATATCCTTCCTACATGCAAAGTGTACTCCCACATCTACCTCCTACTTGAGGTGGACATAGATTAGCAGTTATTCTGGTCTTCCCTGAGGTCACTGACATGGCTGCAGTCATCTTGTGGCTCAGCATGGGCTGGCTGTCATCAGAGGGCTGGGGGTGGTGGTGGCTTATGTTTGCTCCATGTGGTCTCCTCCTGCACAGCCTAGATGTTCTTCCTCACTTGGTAGTATGGTGCTCAAAGAGCACAAAAGCAGGAGCCACAGAGCATCCTGAAGCCCAGGCTCAGAATCCACGTGGTGTCACCTCCATCACCTTGTGTTGGTCAGAGCAAGTCACAGACCAGCCCAAATAAAAGGCTGGGAAAATAGAGTCTATCTCTTGATGGAGAGAAGCAACAAAGTCACTGGGGAAAGAAGCAGCAGTACGGAGATCAGAGTAACACTTGGGGCCATCTTTCAGACAATCTGCCGCAGTTGCTCAACTATCATTATTTTAATTCTTTCTGTAAAAAACAAACACACACAAATGAAAAACAGTTGTCTCCTTATCGAGCTACTTTTTCTGCAATGGATGCTATATGGATCGATTTCCGTTTCTCCTTCATCTTTTCTCCAATGATGTTTCTTGGAATGTGAGAACCATGACGGTACTTTTGTTGTTTAACACGGAAAGGCTGTAAAAAAAGGTTTGCTTATACTCGCTGCTTACATTCATAACAGTCCTTGTCTTAAGGTAGATCATATACTGTAAGAACTGCAGCATTTGCTTTGTTTTAGATCATATTCTGTTTGAATAGTATGTTATTTGTCTTAGGAAATACATTTTCATGTGATTTGTGTATTATCATTTGTTAAACTTGATATCTTTTTAAACTATTTTGTTGCATTATATTTCTGAATCACAAGGATTGGAGGAGTGGCTTACAAATGGACCACTCCTGTATAAATGTAATTATGAAAATAGCACCATAAATACCACAATTCTGTAAAGCACCATGAACAAAATAAGGGTAAATTTCAGGGCAAAAAAAATATGAATCTGAAAGTGCATTGACAAGTAATACCTAAATATAATAATTTATTATAAGCAACAACACACAAAAAGTGGTGCACAAAAGAACAAGTAACATGAGAAAAATGAATTTTATTGAATTCATCATTTGTACCTGTTCCCAAATATGTGGTCACCGAAATGCACACAAATGTCGGTGATACATTGATCTCTTTATTAAAATGCTCTGTCCTTTGTGATAAACCAAGTGTTTTTATATTCATAGTAAGTTCAAAACAGGATTTCAAGGACAAAGTTGGTTGTTTTTTTCCTAAGTGTAGGGAAGAGGGAACAGAATCATTCAGACATCATTCAAGCCAATGCTTCTCCCAACAACAACAAGTACAAGGCACTGATTATCTGCAAGCTTGTAAAGTCAGCCACTAAGTTAACACAAATATTATGCTCAGGGAGAAATCAGTAGGAGCTATTGATAAAAATGGCTCTATCAAATGACACTGTTGGAGGTGGCGAAATTTTAGTGCCATACACACCAAAGAGTAATTACCATCCAATATGTGTAAACAGCATTTTATTCTAAATTGAGCAAGACCAATTTGCACCATCATATGTTAATTATGAATCAGCACTTAGTTTATGTGAAAATCATACCTGTGGGAGAATATTTTGACATTTTTTTCCCTACGTATCACTAAAAATACATGTGGCAGAAAAGTACAATTTATTTTGTTAATGATTATTCATGAGGAGTGATGTTAGCTAGAAAGATCTGAGCTACATGCTGATGGGGCATTAGCTACATGCAGGGGCAATATTTAAAACATTTGTTGAAATATTTAACATCCGGTATGGTATGTGCACTACTGATCAGAACAAAAAGGGACCTTAAACCACCTACACAGGGATATCAGTGCATATTAGCTAAATTTCAGGCATAGCATTATGTAAAAAATAAGTTAAGTCACTTTCTTTTTTTCCTAGTAAACATTCTGCCTCCTGATTCTCATACTGAACTTGATCAAGAAGGTTTTCAGCAGTATCTCTTATAAACTTGAGTTCCCACAGCAGCAAATGCTAGTAAAACATATAACCTGTGGTCTGAAAGATGATTCTTTAATTTTTAGGACACACTTTTTTTCTGGGTGTCTGAAATCTTTTGCTGGTAGACCCTTTCCTTCACACTTTCCTTGCCTTCTTTTTCTGAGCTTTTCTTGCTACTCTTAAAATCGGCTCTTCTCAAACTAGTTATAGAAAATCTGCCGAAAGTTGTGCACTTCAGTCCGAGCCTCTGACCTTCAAAGAGTATATTTGTTCCAGATTTGTCTAGAAACTGCTACTAAGTATCCCAAGCACTCTTAATTTTTCTTGTATAAAGCAATACAGAATGTGTTCTTTCTTCCAATTATCTAAATACAAAACATTCTTTTACAACAAAACTTGATGTCTTTCTTGATGAAGCATTTCTTTATTCCTTCAGTTCTCACTGAGTTTTTACTTCTCTAGATTTGAATGTGTGACTAAGTGGAACCATACAGTATAGCACTTGGTTACACATTTCTTTCCTCAAGGCAGAATTAGTTTCTTCCTAATCAAGACCAAACATACCTGGAGGAAACTTTTATAACCCCCCACACTGTTGAGCATTGCTTGGGTTACAGTAGGTGAGACAGTTGCCTGTCTTCAAGGCATTTTAAATCTAGTAGGGGATTATTTTCTTGATATTTTTCCATATAGTTTGTTGTCAGTGTATAAAGGTGCTACTAATTTTTGCATTTTGATTTTGTATCATTCAGTTTTACTGAACTCTTTTGTTAGTTCTCAGACTTTTTTGGTTTTATCTTTATATATACATATATGATCATGTTATCTGTAAAAAGAAACAGTTTTACATCTTCCCTTCTGATTTGGATGCCTCTCTTTTTTTTTTTTTTTTTTTTTTAATTGCTCTGTATAGGACCTCCAGGACAATATTGAATAGAAGTGGCAAAAGTAGGTATTCTTTTCTTGTTCCTGATCTTAGGTGAACAGCTTTCAACTTTTCACCATTGAGTGAGATGTTAACTGTGGGCATGTCATATATAACTTTTATAAGCTTAAGGTACATTCCTTGTATATCTAATTTGCTGAAAGTTGTTTAAATTATAAGAATAGTTTGAGTTTTGTAAATGGTTTTTTCTGCATGTACCAAGATAATTCTATATATTTTTATTCTTCATTCTATTAATGCAAATAGCATCAAAAAATAAAATTCTTAGAAATAAATTTAATCAAGGAGATAAAAGACTTATGCACTAAAAACTATAAAACATTGATGAAAGTAATTTAAGACACACATAAGTACAAATATATCCCATGTTATGGATTAAAATAATTTATTTTGTTAAAATATTCATACCTCACCAATCTACAGATTCATTATAAATCAAAATTTCAATAATATTTTTCACATAAATAGAAAAATGATTCTAAAATATTTGTGAAACCACAAAAAACTTCAAATAGCCAAAGCAGTCTTGAGCAAAAAGAACTAAGGTTCAGGCATCATAATAATTGATTTCAAAATCTGATACAAAGCTATAGTAACCAAAACAGCATGGCACCAGCACAAAGGCAGACACATAGACTGATGGAACAAAAAAGAAAGCCTAGAAATAAATCTACACATTTATGGTCAACTGATCTTTGACAAAGAAACCAATGAAAGATACCAATGACACACACTGGGAAAGGGACAGTCTTTTCAACACATGGTGCTAAGAGAAATGGATATCCACATGCAGAACAATAAAATCGAACCCATATCTCACACCATAAACACACACACACACACAAAAGACCCCTCAAAATTAAAGACTTCAACGTAAGACTTAAAATGTAAAATAATAAAAATAAATAAATAAATAAAAATACAGAAAAATATTCTTGATATTGGTCCAGGCAATGCTTATTTGGATGTGGCCACAAAAGCATAGACAACAAAAGCATATATAGACAAATGTGATTGCATCAAAGTAAAAAGCTTCTGCACAACAAGAACAAAAATCAAGAGAATGAAGAAAAAAAAATATATGGATTGAGAGTAAATATTTGCAAACCATACATCTGATAAGGGGTTAATATCCAAAATATACAGGAACTCAAGCAACTCAATGGCAAATAAGCAAATAACCCCTCAATTAAGAAATGGGCAAAGGACCTGAATAGACAATTCTCAAAAGAAGGAATGCAAATAACCAACAGGTATATAAAAAATGCTCAATATCACTAATCATTAGAGAAATACAAATTAAAACGGCAATGAGATATCATCACACACTTGCTTGAATGGCTGTTATCCAAAAGACAAAAGGTAACAAGTGTTGGTGAGGATGTAGAGAAAAGGGAACACTTTCACACTGTTGATGGGCGTGTAAACTAATGCAACCTTTTTGGAAAACAGTATGGCGGTTCCTCAAAAATTCTAAAATAGAGAAAGAAATGTTCCATATCTACACACAATGAAATACCGTTCAGTCTTAAAAAAAAAGAAGGAAATCCTGTCATTTGGGAGAAGATGTGTGAACTTAGAGGATATTATACTAAGTTAAATAAGCCAAGCATAGAAAGACAAATACTGAATGATCTCAATTATATGTGGAATCAAAAAAAATTGAACAAATAGAAGCCGAGAGTAGAATGGTGTTTGCCAGGAGCTTAGGAAGGGAGACAGGGAGGGGAATCTAAGAAGTTGGCCAAAGGGTAGAAAGCTTTAGTTAGGATAAATTAAGTCCGGAGATTTGCTGTACAGCCTGGTGAGTATAGCTAACAGTAATGCACTATATTCTTAAAAATTAATGATTTTTTCCTTTTTTCGTGTCCGGCAACGGATCGCAACCCTCAGTGTCGTGCCCCCCGTACCGGGGACCGGCAACAGGATCGCAACCCTCGGTGTTGCGCCCGCACCACGCTCAGTCAGTGAGCAGGAACCAGTCTCCACATGGGATCCAAACCCTCGGCGGGAGCACCGCTGCACTCCCAAGCGGCGCACTCTCCAGTGCACCACCGGGCCGGCCCAGGAAATTCTTTTTTACCAACAAGTTATTAAATATAGTAAATCAAATCTTCATGGAAATAAAAAGTAAAATACAAAATCAAGATGCAGATTTTACAGAAATGAATAAGATATTTCAGCAATAAGAGTGACATTTTGACTCCTAAAAAACATTTTAAAAGAGAGATCTAAAAGCACGCTCCAAATGTTAATGCATTCTGGGGATGCTCTGGTAAGCAGCGGACCTTTGTATTTCACTGCACTAATGAAAGGTCTCACACAGTAAGGTTAGAGGTGACTCGGGCAGGGTCACTAAGTGAATTTATAACAGAACCAAAACCAGATTTTGAGGCTCTAATGTTCTATTATGTTCAAATAATCTTACCTCACAGATTTTTTATAATTCAGTTGGTCATGATTAAATTTATCTCTGAATATAAAAATTTGCTCTTTTATAAATATAAATATGCAACAAGGTAGCAGGTGACTTGGAATATGTCACATTTGCTTATTATCTATGAATTTGATTTCTTGCTTAAGGAAATTGAGCTTATTAGTGTCCACATTTTCCAATTACAAATGATTTTGAAATTGGTGACCTTCAGGGGATGTAAAGTTAATTGATGCTTAATACTCTCAAAATAATGAACATCTTTCTATATGTATAATTGCAGGAATAGAATACCGGCTATTTGGTTTGGATATGCAATAATAATAAGTAATCACTTCACGTAAGGCAAAAATGTCTCATTGGAAATATATAATGGTATAATTATAGAAAATGATTCCTATAGACTCTGAGGAAACATAATCTACCATAAAATGTAGTTATGTACTGCTTAATTAGTTTTACATAGGAACATATACACAGAGACTTTTTTTAACCCTTCCAGAGATTTTAAGATAATTTATGACAATAAATGAGTATTGGACACCTATTAAATTAAAAAGGCCATGGAACATGTATCTCACATTTAAAATAAATCTGTGACTTGCTTTATCTTAAGGACTTATAATCTCATTGGCCTCTTCATATGCTTATTTTGACAATTTTTCACTTAGATTTATACGTAACTATAAGGATACATACAAATATATACCCAGATAAACTCACCCTTTTGTGGATATAATAGAAAGAATGTGCAAATAAAAAATTACAGATACAAGAAAAAAATGAATAATAAGCAAAACTGATTTAATATTATTTCTATTTTCTCTCTCATTTGCGTTCTACCTATTTCTTATGCATGGCACACACTATAGTTGAACTTGTTATAACTATTTGTAAAAGTATTATTGACTATGTTTTAGTAACTAAGAATTGGCAAACCTCCTTTGGAGTTATCTTTTTGAAATTTCACTTTATCCCCATGTCAGTTTTATTAGAACTTGGAGAAAAGACTAAAACTCAGTGAAGTTATAACTTACCTAGAGACATAAATACTAAGTATAAAACTAAGATTTGAATATAATTTCTCCTTGCAGATGTCAGACCCTCTCCAGTACAAATTGCAAATGTCTTTTATCATTTCTACAGTTTGTACCTTATTAAAGGCAGCTCACTGTACCTCTTCTCTAGTTAAGTGTAAAATGGAAAGAAATCTGTGATCAAGAACTGTCCTAATTCAAACTCTGACAGCATAATTCCATTTACATCCCTGTGTCTCTCCGATCTGAATTAACTAATTTATGATGTCCTGAAGAAATTATATTTATAAATTTAATTCAAGAATTTTGAGCAAGTGTTTTGCTGGGTGCTGAGAATGAAAAATAATTTTTTTTTAATTCCTATCTCTGGGATAAATTCTTATCTCAGGCATAGTAAACATATATGTGTTGTAAAAATAAAAGTGCTATAATAGATATATGTTTTGTTGGAGAATGAAAAATAATTTTTTTTTAATTCCTATCTCTGGGATAAATTCTTATCTCAGGCATAATAAACATATATGTGTTGTAAAAATAAAAGTGCTATAATAGATATATGTTTTGTTGTAACATTGGTTATACAAGAAGTGAAAAAGCAAAAACCAAAACGCCCAGATGAACAGAAAAGGTATCATAGCAAAAGGGAATGAAAGAGGATGCTATTTATCGTTTAGTCTTGAAGCACAGCTGTGCAGAGGCAGACAGGGCATTCCAGGCAGAGAGCAGCTTGATCAAAGACCCACATACGTCAAGCCACCAAGCCCGATGATGGGAAGGATGGAGATTCACATGGTTTATTAAGACACGACCCTGTGTGTGTCTGAAAGTAGTAAGAAAACGGAGACGTGAAGCTGTGCAGAAGCCACTCTGCAGGTGTTTTATAGATGTCTTAAGTGAGAATTTTTAAAATATGTTGTAATCTGGGAAATAGCATGATGGTGTTGTTTTTATTGTCGTGAATGCCAGCGATAGGAAGGATAACTGGAAAGGAAGAAAGATTAGAAGAGTCTTTTTATAGATAAAACAAGAATTGCTGGAGGACTAAATTCTGATGGCATCAGGAACCGGAGAGGAGATGCTGGACATGAAAATGCGCAACTGGAATGAAAAATACAATAATTAATGAAGAATAAGTAAAGCCAAGCTATAAACTGAGAATTATATGTATTCTATGACATAACTAGCTAGGTATATGTGCAACAAATAATACAGGATTTACTGTGTGTTTCTGATATAAATTTCTGATTCTTTTTCCCCGGGGAGCATATGACTAAGACAATAATTGTTGTCGTAGCATCTTGATTTCCGTCTTTCCTTTGTTCAGGCTCTGCTGATCTCCTTCTAAATGGCTGGATCAAGGCTGTGCTGGGATGTGGCACTTTTGCATGAGTCAAAGGATCTCATTATTTACTGATCAGCTGACCAGTTCATTGTAAATATGTTTGTGAAAAGATCATTATTCCTAGTTAGGCTTGGCAAAATGCCTTCTGTAAATCACTTTTTAATTCATAGACTCTGACTAAGAGAATATTGAATCAAACCTACATGCAGTGGAAAGCAAAGACTAATTGTGAAGGAAAACCACCTGAATTCAGAGTAAAGCTGGTTATACATCAAATTGGAGAAACTGGAACAAAGTTTTATAGCTTTGGATCTTGAGGTGCCCTTAGCAGTTATCTAGTCCAAAACCTCATTTTATAGAGAAAGAAACTAAGTCCCAAGTCCTCGGAGGTTTTAATGAACCTATAGCCATTCACCTAATTAATGGTAGATCTAGAAATGAAGTCTTCTGACCCGGGGTATCGTGCAACTACCTTTCATTGACCTAGGGAATTTAAGAATAACTCAGGTATTATTTTTGGAAAATCATTGTAAGAAAGATTTAGATTATAATCAGAAATAACTCCCAAGGTTTATATGAAGTACCAAAAAAGTAAATACAATTTATGTTCTCCATTGGATAAAGTTGGATTCCTCAATTACAGACCTCTTATTCCCTACTGGTATACGGTTTTTATATGGCTTTTATATGCCTGTGGTAAAGTAGCTTTCATTTTGTTTCACATAACCGACCTGATAGGAAGATCTTAGGTGTTAGCATATAATTTCTTACAGCTGTGGCCATAGCCTCAATTAACAAGAGTTTAGTACTTCACCTTACTCATTAAAAAGTATTATTGGGCTGACTCATTGCAGCACATACAGGCTTTTACTAGAAAGCAATTTTGGAGTGAGTGCAGAATAACTTAAAAATATTTTTAAAATAAATATTAATGAAGTTCTAAAGCCAGGAACAAATATATTGATAATAAAATGTGATTAGTTAAAGGGACAAAATCATTTTTCTATACTAACATAAAATAATAAGAACCAAGACTTGTGTGTGTGTGTGTGTGTGTGTGTGTGTGTGTGTAGTGAAAGTGAAGTTATATGCTGATTCTCTGGATTTAGGGCATCATTCTAAGTTCAAATAATACACTCTGACTGGCTGAAATATAAATAGTGCTTTATTATTTATATAGTTTTGCATTTATGACTTTCAAAACAGTAAGCCTGGTTTGAAATTTTCATCCTTCCCTCCCAGTTTTAATGACTTCATGCACAAATAAAGTAGAGTAAAGAGAAAAATAATCAACCACAATACAAGTTTCTGCTCTAGGAGGCACAGGGCTGATTATTGGGGTTCTGTTCTGTTTCCAAAGTTTTGTTACCATATGTTGGCTTCCTGAGTCTCTGGATTCTTACATTATTTATTCTATATATACTCCTTA
>NW_007730014.1:38205-40974 GCF_000696425.1 Galeopterus variegatus
ACATTTACATGTTTCAAACAAGCAACTGCATGTACATGAATGTCATCTTTTAAAGTATCATTCACAGATTATAGCTTTTATCTGCACGGAAGCAACGTTTAGCAGTACTGCTTTCTTGTGATGAGGATTTTTTTCTTCTCTGTTTTGTCAAATCTATCATTTAGGTTTGACTAAGTTTTGTTTAACTATTCGGTCATTCAGTCTTTGGTTAAGAAGGTGAAACAACTCCCAAACTTCAATGGCTTGAAAAAAAAACAAGTTTAGCATCCGCTGATGCCCTGTTTCTTGGGCAAGTTGGAAGGAAGTTTCTATCCATTGTAGTCACCCAGGACCCCAGGCAAAATGAGCAGTTGGTTAACAAACCACGGAAAAAATGATTTTATTGGCAATTAAATGTGACAGTCTAATGCCTTTACCAGCAGCTCATTGGCCAGAATTAGTCATGTGATTAGTCACATGTCCCCTCTGTCACCACCAGGGTGGCCAGAAAGCAGAGTCCCAGAATGTGCCCAGAATGCTGAGTCAGAAATATTTGGCCAATACACTGAAGAGCACCTCAGGAAGTTATTGAATTCATATTGTGTTATTGGATTCATCTGATCCAGTCATTACTCAAGAGAAGCATGAATGGATAAATATGTAAACTAATGTAAAAATAAAAGCACTGAAAGTAATAATTAATACATATGTATTACCTAATATATGCCAGGCTGTTTGAAGTGGTTCTTGGTTACATATATTAACTCATTTAATTGTCACAGTAGCTTTATTAATTTGGTACTCTTTCTTATACTGCTCTTTCAGATAAAAAAGGAAGCCTGGAAAAGTTAAGTAACTTGCCTGTAGTTACACAGTGAGTAAGTGAGTTTAAATGAAAACCTGGCCATTCTCTCTCTAAAGTCCCATGTCCTTAATCATTAATCTACACTGCTTTAGACGATCAGCATTCATTGAGTCCCTATTATATTCTATCTCAGTGATAATTGACCCCACAAGCTCTAGAATCAAACCGCATTGGGTAGAATCTGAAGGTTTTATAAATTTGTCTGACTGTTTCTCTGAGTTGTGAAAACTCGGGCAGCTTATTTAAATTCTCTGACCTTTACTGTCCTCATTTGTTAAATGTAGGAATCAAAGATTGCACCTACCATGAGGGCTGTTGTGAAATGAGATGACTAAATACATGTAAACTACTGACCACACTGGCACATAGTAAATACTCCATAAATGCTGTCAAGATAACACCAAAAAAATAAGAGCTCCTATAGTAGCTCCTATATTATTAATAACGACAAGGAGCCAGCCATCGAGAGTGTTCTTACTACTTCAGGCTTACGATAACTAAACCGAGGCTCTTCGAGATGATGTAATTTGCCTGATGCCTCACTGCTCCTGTATAGTGCTCCCGTGTAGCATGCCTAGAATTCCAGTCCCGGTCCCACCAGATCCTAAACACATTCTGCCGTCTATCTCCAATAACTCAGAAAACAATCAAATACTGTAGACAGAGGGTCACGACTTAAAGACAAGTTCAAATTCAGGAGTATTTTCGCTTTCCTATTTTGATCACTTGAAAGGTAGTGTCAGCTGGGTCTCTCCATTATAAATTCACTATTCTCCTTTTTCTGCCTTTTTAAAAATTAATACACTTTTTGGAGAAGATACTTTGGAGACCATGCAAACATTCTGTTTCTCTTCAAACTTTCATCTTGTTTTAGCATCCGTTCCCTTCTTTTTCACATTTTTCTACTTCCTCCTGTATGTGAATAATCATTTTACTCTTTGGTTTATCTTTCTTATACTTCTTTTTCAAATACATGTGTATTTTCTTATAGCTTTTTTTCTTTTTTACATGAAAGGTAGGATATTATAGATAATCTTTGCATTTAGCTTTATTTTATTTAACAGCATATTCTGGAAATCACTCCATAGCAATTCATTAATATCTTCCTAATTCTTTTTCACAGGGGCATAGTACTCCATTGTGTGGGTGTATTAAAATTTATTCAACTTCTCTCTTCTGCATTTGATATTTAGGTGGTTTGCGGTACATAGCAATTGCAAATAACATTATAATGAGCAAACTTGTGCATATGTGTCTTTGCACTACTGGAGGTATATCCTTACAGTAGATCCTTAGAAGTGGATTGATGAGTAAAATTATAAATTCATATGTAGTTTCTTAAGTATTGCCAAATTTTCCTCCAAAAATATTCTTTCAGTATTCATGTCCATAGGCAGTATATCAACTTGCCTCTTCACCCACAACCTCATAAAAAGAGAGTACTGTCACACTTTTTAAACTTTTGCCGCTCTACATAAGAAATGACATCTTAGAGTTGTGTTAACTTGCATTTCTTTAATTAAAGTGAGTTTGAACATTTATCCCCGTATGAATAAGGCTATTTTATTTTTTATTATCTTTAGTGAAAAGTTTTTTTCATGTTTTTTGCCCACTTTACTATCAGATATTTTTGTTATTTGTTACTTTTGTTATCATTTGATTTTTCTCTAGTCTCTTACTACTTAAACACTCGCATCACTCTAACATAAAAGAAACTGAATATTTCCTGGTTATTTTCAGATTTGATTTCAAGGCTCTGTGCTAATCATAACACTAGGATATAGATGTGCCTTTTAGTTCAGTTGAATCACAGCTCTTCATAGGTACAAAACTTAGTTTTCAGTGGAGTAAAGGACACAATCTTCTGTGTGAATTTTCTTTATTAAATGGTAAGTTTTTTAAAAAAATGATATTTATAGTAAAAA
>NW_007730014.1:41563-42840 GCF_000696425.1 Galeopterus variegatus
ATATTAGAATAGGTTTGGATTACAGAAACATTGCCAAGAAGTACAGAAAATCCCATGTACACTACCAGCTGTCTTCCTTATTATTAACATCTTTCCTTGGTATGATACATTTGTTAAACTTAATAACCCAATGTTGCCACATAATTGTTAACCAACATTGATTCTTTGTTCAGACTTCCTCAGTTTTTATTTAATTTTTTTTTATTGTTCTAGGATTTTATACATAGTACCACATTACCTTTAGCATTAACATTGTATATTTTACCCCCACCCCTTACATTTCACCTATCTGCATCTTTAAATTAAAAATGTGTTTCTTGTGGACAATGTATAGTCGATGCTTGTTTTTGTTTATTTTGTTTTGCGTTTAAATCCAGTATGACCATCTCTATCTTTTAGTTATTGTAGTTAGACTAGTTACATTTAAAGCGATTATTGATATAATTGAGTTAATTTCTACCACATTTGTAACTGTTTTCTTCTTGTTGCACTTTTTTTTTTTTTTTTTTTTTTTTTTTTCCNTTGGAGGGGATCTTGCTAACCCTCCATCTGCAGTGGGGCTTGCTTCTAATAAATATGCCCACACTCCCTGTTTAGGACCCATAGGGAAGCCTATATGCTGGTCTATTACTCCCTCTGTCTATATGTCTGATGGAGGTGACCCATAAGATCAAACTAGAACCCTTATAGTAGAGGAAAAGATTCAAGAAATGCATGACACTTTGTTTTCTCAACTTACTTATCACCCATTGGCTCTACCAAAAAACAGAGGTGAATTGGATTTGGATCCTCAAACTTCTCACCTCCTTTATGCACTCATAAATTGCTCAATGTAACTAATCCTGGCCTTGCACAGGGTTGTTGGTTGTGCTAAGTTATGGGCCAACCCATTCCTGTGGCTTTCCCTTATCCGTTTCTCAATTACTCTATTGGTAATCAATGTCCTTTAACAGCCCCCTTACAGGTAGAGCCGTTACAGTTTTATAATGTTACCTGTTTCCTTTCTCCTTCTATTAATAATAGTTTTGAAATTGATGTAGGTTTTGCAGCTTTTGCAAGCTGTCAATCTTTTATCAATGTCTCTACTCCCCTATGTGCCCATAATAGTTCAGTTTCGTTTGTGGCAGTAATCAAGCTTATTCCCAATTACCCACTAACTGGACTGGGTTGTGTGTCCTAGCTCTTCTTCTTTCTGATGTGGATGTTATACTGGGAACTGAACCCGTGCCCATTCCCACTTTTGAACATATAGCTGGAAGAGTAAAAAGAGCTATACA
>NW_007730014.1:44835-49894 GCF_000696425.1 Galeopterus variegatus
TGTCTCCATTTCTCGCATCTCTTGCTTCCATCCCATTCCCACTCCCCCCTCCAGGGTCTGCCTTGAATATCCCGTGGGTCAGGACAGCACATCACAATTGAAGGACATTCTAGAACATATCTAACCAGTATTCCTCAAAATTGTCAAGGTCACCAAACCACAATCAAAGTTTGAGAAACTCTTACAGTCAACAGTCAGTCACCTTAGGAGACATGATGAATGAATATGATATGGTACCCCGGATGGGATGCTAGGACAGGAGGAGGGTACTAGATAACTACTGAGGAAGTCCAAATGAAGTACGAATGTTAGTTAATATAAATGTATCAATAGTTGTTTATTAATTGTAGCAAATGAACCATAGTAATATAAAATATTAGTGGGAAAACTGGATGGGGAGGCATGTGGTTACTCTCTATACTACCTTCACATTTTCTATACACTTAAAATTCTTCTAGAATAAAAATTTAATTTAAAAAAAACAAAAAAGCAAAACAAACCAAACAACTATCAGGGCAGCTAATAATTTCTAATGAGAGTTATAACACAAAGTTACAAACCACACAGATCCAACACCTCCCTGGTCCAAGCCAGAGATACCTTCTAAGTGTAATAATGCAGCAATCTTTGAAATGATTTATCTCCTTTGGCCTTTGACTTTCTGTTTCACACAGAAGTCTCACAGATGAAATTGTCACAAAAAGATCAATTTTACTAATGGGTAGATATGGAGCTAAAGCTCTGCCTAAGTATAACAACTCTTTGGTACCAAGCACATCACTGAATTTGACTTGAACCTGAGGCCAGAGAGGCGTTTTTTACTTGCACCCTGAATCTTGAACTTGGAAACCTGCCCGTAGGGAGAGCAGAGTCAGCAGAGAGGACTTCAATTTCAAGTGTCTGCCTCTAATCATCAGTGGCCCGGAGGTTAGAGAGAACCAGTGCCCAGGAGGAAGGCCTGCCTTGGAAGAAGTATAGGACTTGTAGAACAGAGGAAGGGAGTGGATGAAAGTCAAGAATGGAGAACATCATCTCCACCTGAACACAAGAAGATGGAAGTGTGGATTTTGTCCTCATGTCAAGTGACTGGGAAGGAGATCCACTGGACACCAAGCTGTCCATGGTCAGATAAGCTGTTCCCCATCCTTTGAGGCAGAGCTAGTGCGTTGGTTGTGAGATGGACTCAGTGAGTCCCCACTTTTCCTGTGGGAGTGGTGATCAGCAGCCCTCCATCCTCTATGTGCCATGAGGAACTTTGGTGACAGGTGATACATTCTGCCAGTGTCACCATATTTTCACATGTAAAAACGTAGCCCTAGACATATAAAGAAACTTGGTCCAAATCACAAAGCAAGTTAGAAAATGAGAATGACCTGGTTTCCTTTCACTTTCGGTAATTTACTACCTTCATAAAATAAGATTCCTGGTATAGTACCATAAAGCAAACAAACCCAGTTGATGTAAGTTCTTAAGTTTTACTTTAAATAAGAATGTAAATGCTTATAATATAACTTTTTGAAGAGTAGTCGGAAAAGTTAAGGTAGAGAAAACTGAGAATAGTTAAATTGATTTAAGCCATCTGGAATGAGCTTGAAAAGACTGAGATTTGAGTGGATTTGTAACGCAAGTAGGTCTACAGTAGATATTGAAAGAAGACAGGGTCTTGGGGGACAAATGGCCAAAGAGATCTAAATTACATATTTACTTCTTAATGCAACAGCAATTTCTCCCTCATTGGTATACTCTGATTTATTATTATCTGAATAAATAATTAAGAAACTGAAGGCAGGTTTTTCTTTGTTTTTTGGTTTTTCCACAGAAAACCAAGCTTATGTGGAGGGAGAAAGCGTGCTGACTACACTGAAAATAAGAGTAAGGTATTGGGGAGAAAGAAGCCCAGAAAGTAAATACAAAAGTAAATACTAAAGACATTTCTGGGAGAAACATATGCTCCTTTAGTATAAACCAAAGAAAATGAAATTGCAGGAAATAGAAAGAATATGGGGTAGAAATCTCACCAAAGAAAAAGAAATTAGACAGAAATTAAAGTGCAGGCAGAGGGAAAATTAGGTAATAAGAATTGGTGATCTGGTGAGAAAAGTCCTTGTGAAATGATACCAGAGATGTAAGAACTGCCAGGGTCTAGAGTGCCCTGTCACAGAGCTGAAAACATGAAGGGAAGGTCACAGATGCCTCCACCTTCTCTAGAAGCTCCCAACATGTGCTCATACCCTGAAACTCTTTACCACTTGCTCTCTTGTTACAATTACCTAAAGTTCTATAACTCACTTTTCCTCATTCCTTCAAAATTTGTTACCTGGATCACTGTCTCATTCTTCATTATTGTCCCTACCATAATTCTGAGAGATTTTAAGATTCAGATAGATGATCCTTCCTATATCTGACCACTTAGTACTTTTATGTCTTTCCTCTTTCATTGATCCTTCAATCTTGCTTTGGTCCAAGAAACCATTGTGTCTTACAGGTGTGATTGAAATAGCACCCTGCTGCTTTTCCCTGATTTCACTCTTAGTTCCTAATAGTCAGTTCTCAACAATGCATCCAGAACTATTCTTTCAAAATAAGTCACTCCTCTGTTCATAGCTTTCTAGTAGCTTCTCAACTCATTCAATACAAAAGCAAAAGACATTGCAATGGCTTTTCATAGCCTTCTGATTCCATCTCTTTCCACTTGCTTTCTGTAGGACAATTTTCCATCCACTGTCTCTTCATGCTGTTCTGCAAACAAACACACAGCCTGCTCTCACTCAGGACACTTGAATTAGCTAACTGCTCTGCAAGCAATGGTCTTTCCAAATATGTTTCCCTTCCTTACTGCTTTGCATTCTCTGTTCACTCAATGTGCTATCAACTCAACACCATTTCTCACACACCACCACTTACAGCCCATCCCCCCTCCTTTACTTTTTGTCTGTAGCACTTATGCAATTTAACGTATTACATTTTTACTTTTTGTTTATTAGCTGTCTCCCAGTAGGAAAATTTAAATTAAAAGAAGCCAGAGATAAGTTTATTTTATACCTATACAACTATCATCTAAAACATATCTGATACACAGTCAGAACTTATTAAATATTTTTTAAAGTAAATAATTAATATTATTGAAGTAACAGTTTATCAATAATGCATAACTAGCTTTTTTTAAGAAAAGTTCAGAAAAAAATTGTTTTGCTTTTTAAAAAAAATCTCTTGTTTGTAAAAAGCAAAACGATTTAAGACAAAACAAAAACATGTTTGTTTGAGCAGAACCACATCAGAATATTAACTCTACCGCTTACAGACTTTGGGAATTTGATTATATTCTCTGATTCCTCATCTGGAAAATATCTAATTATATCTTATTTACGATATTATTATAAACCAAATAATGTACACAAACTGTTTATCGCAGCCACACATGTAAACCTAGCGATTTAGATATTCTTTATGATTTATCACCTAACACGTAAAGAGTATCCAGTAAAGAGGAATCATGATTGATATTCAAATATGGGAGCAGTGATATTACATTACACAGACATTTAAATTGATTGCATGCTTTAGAAAAAGAGAGTAAGTTAGCATGGGAGTAAGATTGGAGACAAGTGAAAGAACAAGGGAGAAAGAGAGAAATAACAACTCAAGCAGTTTGGCTGATTCAGTGAATCATTTCCCTTGATGCACCTACAGCTCCAGGTTACCCTGAGATGGGAGGCATGACACTATCACATTCAATTATCGCCTGACTCACACAGGTGATCAGCTGACAAAGCAAATGGGATTCTACTTTTAAAGATAGGTATTTTGGGGTCATGTGGTCCATAAATGCAAGTCACTACTAAATCAGTGCTTAGCCAAAGAAACAATGATCTGCCTGTCCCTGGACGGGGGAAAAAAAAAAAAAAAAAGATAAACTGACTGAAAACAAAACAACAACAAACAACATTGCCTACAGAGGTCATATGTAGAGTTCCAACATTGCCACTTCCTGAGGGATTATTTAGATTAGTATTGAATATGTTTATTGTGTAAATCATGTGACTCTACTATAGGAAAAGTACCTCAATGAACCATAGATGAAAAGAGATCTCAAGTGTTGATTCATGTAGCAGAAATTAAAAAGTGACATTTATATTCCTTTCCCAAGAGCTTTATATTTGTTTCCATGTTTTAGCACCTCTGTTAGTCAAATTTATAGTTTGGGAGTCCATATATGAAATTAAGTAAAAGTAATATGAATCCAGGATCAAAAGAGTAATTTTATCCTGCTCTCGGTGAAAACAGATAAGAAGAAACACTTCTCATTTTTGAATGTCCTGAGATCTCTTTGAGTGCAGTAAATTATTTAGACATGGAGGAGAAAAACAGAGTCGCTACCTCTTGCTTCATCTGCCAATGAGGTCAGGTGTCTGGCTGGAAAGGAGATGGGCTGCTGCCTCAGGCTGTCCTCCCCCACAATGCCCTCCACTCCCATGTCCCAGGTGCTCCAGTGCTTCTGGAAGAGGTGCAGCCCAGGGTGACACAGCAGAAGTAATCCTCACCTTTGAACAGTGCCTGAGTGGGATTGGTCATGGGCCAGTTGATTGTAAGTTTCATATGAACAAGCAGGCACAAGAAGTGAAGATGTGGTGACATAGACACTGATTCTCAGAAGATGTCTTTCCTAACTTAAAACAAGATTACTATGTTGCAAGCACTTCAACGTGTCTTTCTTACTCCTACCTACCCCTTGACCTACTGCATATATTTGAAATCAAATACAATCAACACAGGAAATGCCATGATAAGGCCAGACTGTACAGAAAGGTGCTCTTAGATACTACAAAGGGGGTCTGGCCTGGTGGTGCACTGCTATAGTGCGCTGCTTGGGAGTGCCATGATAAGGCCAGACTGTACAGAAAGGTGCTCTTAGATACTACAAAGGGGGTCTGGCCCGGTGGTGCACTGCTATAGTGCGCTGCTTGGGAGGCGCAGCAGCACTCCTGCCGAGGGTTCGGATCCCACATACAGACTGGTTCCCGCTCACTGGCTGAGCGAGGCGCGGGAGCAACACCGAGGG
>NW_007730014.1:50321-58275 GCF_000696425.1 Galeopterus variegatus
TGAGGGCTGCGATCCCGTTGCCGGTCCCGGTCTGGTACGGGGGCGACACTGAGGGTTGCGATCCGTTGCCGGACACGGAAAAAGACAAAAAAAAAAAAAAAAAAAAGATACTACAAAGGAATGTGTTTTGAAAATCACCACATGACAAAGTGTGTGTGTGGTACACACATACACATGCACACACAGGTCAAGGGATAAGCAGATGTGAAGAATTAGCTACACTGACTTGCTTGCAACGTTACAATCTTCTGTTCTAAGTTAGGAAAGCCACCTTCTGTTTTAATGTATTTTTTCTAGGTAATGCTCAGTACTATGACAAAATATTTGTAATGTCTTCTCTGAGCTGGGGCTAGCTGTGGAATTCCATGGCTCTTCTTCAGATAACTTGGCACGTACTAAAAGCAAAGCCAGGCTAAAAGACTGGTATCTCTCATTGAGAAGGCCCCACACAGCCTTACAGTGATTACGGAAATAGCTTAATGATACTGTCTTCTCTCAGCCTTTCTTAAAACAAACTAATCTTCTAGGAATATTAAAATCAAAGAGAAAGAAACATATTTTTGATATTTTAAAACATATTTTTTGTTGAGCTACAGTCATTATCTTTCATATTTGTTATAGAAAACAGACTTGGCATTTACGGTTTTCATTTATCCTTTGATTTGATAAAGTATTCACAGTAGAAATCTTCCTTATGTTAAAAAAGGCCATTTTTGCTAATTGAAGTATGATACTATAATAGCTAAAAAATTTTTCTTTAAACTTTTCTGTGCCCATAAGATTAATGAAATTGTTCTCAAAAAGGAACATTTTACATCTGATTTCATATTTCAATGGAGTCTCACTATGAAGTTGGCCTCAGGGTCCAAACCACAGGACAATGCCATAATTATGAACTTCTGGTAATTTCAATAACACAATTCTTTGAATTGACTTTGAGGTGAATCTGCTTTAAACTAAATTCAGCCCCAGAGAACTTTGTTCTATTGAACGTTGAACACATTTTTATTTCGTCTATGTTGGAAGTCTTCTTTTTTTCTTAAATATATATGTTCAAGAAATAAGAGCAAATGGAGAGGGGATGATACAATTAGGAGCTTTGGGAAAAAACTAAATCATGACCGTTTTTTTTCTGGCTAATCAAAAGACTTCCATGTATGAAAAAGACAGATTTCATTACTATTTAATACCCTGACAGGCCCTGAATCAATTAAAAGAAAAAGTTTTTTAAAAAGTCAGGCATCAAAGTGAGTTGAATTTGTTTCTTTATTGCTAACTGCTAATAATTTTACAGAACAAACTATTTAAAAGCCCAGGAAAGAGCAGATTTAGAGATGACTAGATCACAAATAGCCACCCATGTGAAAGGGTGAACCTGGTCTCTTGGCTGCTTGCCATCTATTTGTAATAAGAAAGAGAAACACCAAAGGGTTTTGACGAAAATATTTTATGGCCTGGAAGTCCTGCTGCTAATTTTTTTCAGTAGTGCACAAATCCTAGACTATTTTCACATGGGAATTATCAAAGCACACAAAATGAAACAACTATAATAAAAGTACCAGAAAACCAAAGTTTTTCTTCTCTATATTTTGCTTTCTGTAGCCTAAACATTGGATATGTTTTAGAAGACTAAGATAAATTTGGATCATGATGTGAATGTGCTTTATACACAATATCAGATTATAAAACTATAACTATTTTTGCACTCATAATAATTCAACCTAATTTGCTATCATATCTCTAATTAGTAACAACTTCCTTAGGCTTGGAAGGTATGTGCAACTATTTATAATGTGCTGCTGCTTGATAACATAAGTTTTGGAGTGCTCTAGGAATTTATATAGAAATTCATTTATCTTGGCTCTAGCAGTGCCTTTCAAAAGCAATCATTGAATTTTGCATCAGTGAAATTCCTGAAGATCACACATTAGACCATGTGAGATGACAATTAGAAAGAAACCAATGTGTAGCCTGCATTTCAAAAACATTTCCTTAAGATTTTAGCATGAATAATGACCGTAGTCTTCATTGAACAGTATGAGGTGATCTATTCCCACCGTGCCATGTTTTTATAGTGCTCAATTCAGCAATATAAGATTTTCTCTAAGAAGGCTAATGATATTAAATGACACTATAACATTACCTTAATTTTTAATCCAATAAAATCAATCTAATTCATTAATATTTATTAACTGTATATTTTAATTAAATTTAGTAATTAATAAATGAACCACAAGATCTGGAATTTAAAAATACAGATGCTCCTTGACTTATGATAGGGTTAATCCCTATGAACCCATTGTAAATTGAAAATAGTATGTCAAATATTCATTTAATACACCTAACCTACTGAATATCAAAGCTTACTTAGCCTAGCCTACCTTAAATGTGCTCAGAAAATTGCATTAGCCTACGTGTGGGGAAAAATCATCTAACACAAAGCCTATTTTATAAAAAAAGTGCTAAATATCTCTTGTAATTCATTGAATACTGTAAAAAAGTGTAAAACAGAATGGTTATATTGGTATTACTGAATGCATATCGTTTTTGCACCATCATAAAATGGAAAATTCATTAGTGGAAAAGTTGGGGTCCACCTGCAGTTAATTGAAATATATTTATTTCTGTATGTGTTGCCTTCCCAATTCAATTTACTTTTACTACCACTGCCAGAACTGTCATCATTTTTAGAATTCTCACTGTAATTGTCATCATCATGTTCATTAGTGATTAATCACAACCATATTCCACCCAACCGAATCTGTTCATAATTTAAAATTTTAAGTTATGTATTTTATCATGGTACCTTTTCTTGAAAAAACTAAAAGGTTTATAGTTAGAATTAGAATACAATGCCCCACTTCTCTGAAGCATTTTCTAGAAATCCTTTCCTTAGTTAAGATTCCATCTTTCTATTGGTCAAAATCCACCCATTGGTTTTCCTCCTTTCCCTTTTAAAAACAAGCATTGAATTTAAAATAGTGATCATATTTTGGTGTTGGTTTGAAAAAACTATGAAAGTCCTCTGGTGATGATCTGTATTAATATGTTGCCACTATGAATACCTACATTGTATTAGCATGTTTTAATATCCCTATTATTTCACATTGAATTCTCTTTACGATTCATAGTTGAATCACTTAGCTTTTCAAATTAAGTTTTCTTTTGTATTATTTTCATTATTTAATTATTTCATGTGGAAAATGATTGTGTTTTCATTCAGTTTGAATGTACATTCTAACCTTAAGAACAATGTCCATACTTCAAACTCAAATTACCAAAGATTGACACATTTAGTTACCCATCTTGCTCGAATGTACCTAATCTAAAACAGGTTTCTCTATCCAGGTGTTTTGGGTACACTCAGTAAGCTGGAAACTATAGATGCCTAAATGGACAGATCAATAGATAGATTTCCAAGGCTTTGTTTAAACGTGGTTTTTATTCCCAGAACTCTATGTACTTAACCTTCTGTGAAAATGTTTGCCCTGCCTTAATCTCCACTTAGCACCTCACTCAATGTGACAGTTTCAGATGATGATGTTGAGATGGCGAGGTCCAGGGGGAATATCACATTCAGGTGGATCTCATAGCTCGCTTGCCTTTGTCATTTTAAATTACAGTGTCAAACACTTTCTGCTGTATTACACTCAAATTTGTGTCTGAAAGAATAAAAGGTGAAACCTTTCCCTGCCCTAAAGATCATTTTGTTTTCAGTTTCAGAAAGAGAATCTTAGGGAGAACAATTATCATCTTAATTTCTCCCAGTGAAAGAAGCACTCAGCAAAAATGACAAACCCTGTGAGGTGTGTACCTCATTATGCTACGACATCAGTCAGTTTCAGTTTCTGAAGTTTAGTTGCAGTTTTACACATTCATCTTGTGGTGCTGCTTGCAAAGCTAAAGATGCACAGTAGGAAAACCACTCTTGAATAAGAAGATAGTGATGAGAAATGATACTTCGTGGTCTTGTACACTCAAGGTTATTTGCAGAATGTTCACTTTTATTTATTGGTGGAGCATTAACACCCTTTTTCACTGAGCAACTTGACCCAGCATATTTAGTTCAAGCTTCTTCTGCCCTAGAGTCTTGACCAGACCCACTTGGCCACAGTTATTCTGAGCTTTGCATATGCCCTCTGACCTACAAGCCTTTCCAAATCCTCTCAGAAGCCTTGTCCTCTTCTTTGCAGTATCTGCCAACCTTTATTCTTTTTTCCAGATATCTCACACCTGGATCTCTGTAGAAGCTTACCTTTAACTACATCTTCAAATATGATTAGATGTCTGGGAATTGCTTCAGAAAAATCTGGAGGTGGGAGGTGGGTAGTGCTGAAACAAGATTGGCTAGGATTCCATAATTATTGAAGTTGAGTGGCAAGCTACATGGGATTTGATATACTGTTGTCTCTTATTTTGAATATATATATATATATATATATATATGTAAAAGTTTAAAAAGTATCATCAGAGCTTAATGTTATTTTTAGTTATAGTGTCTATATAAGCATTCATAAAACAGCTAAGTATAACTACAGTTATCCATCTCATAGACTTTATTTTATTTATTTCTTTCATCAGCTAAAGACTTTTAGATGTAGCAAAACAAAGTAAAATAGGTAACTTTTTGGAGCCAGGCTAGTTCATTTAAAATTCCGGCTTAACTAGTTACCAGTTGTTGGGCTGTGTATGAGTTATTCTATTTATTATTATCTCATTTTCTTCATGAAAACACTGGGGTTAATTATACTATGCACCTTAAAGAGGATTAAAAAGCTCACTACTTGTAACAAGTGTAGCCATGTCCTGTCACACCTCACACATTTCACACAGCTTAGCTGTCACTGGTTGATTCCNAGAATAAAAGGTGAAACCTTTCCCTGCCCTAAAGATCATTTTGTTTTCAGTTTCAGAAAGATAATTTTAGGTAGAACAATTATCATCTTAATTTCTCCCAGTGAAAGAAGCACTCAGCAAAAATGAGAAACCCTGTGAGGTGTGTACCTCATTATGCTACGACATCAGTCAGTTTCAGTTTCTGAAGTTTAGTTGCAGTTTTACACATTCATCTTGTGGTGCTGCTTGCAAAGCTAAAGATGCACAGTAGGAAAACCACTCTCGAATAAGAAGATAGGGATGAGACGAATAAGAAGATAGGGATGAGAAATGATACTTCGTGGTCTTGTACACTCAAGGTTATTTGCAGAATGTTCACTTTCATTTATTGGTGGAGCATTAACACCCTTTCTCACTGAGCAACTTGACCCGGCATGTTTAGTTCAAGCTTCTTCTGCCCTAGAGTCTTGACCAGACCCACTTTGCCACAGTTATTCTGAGCTTTGCATATGCCCTCTGACCTACAAGCCTTTCCAAATCCTCTCAGAAGCCTTGTCCTCTTCTTTATAGTATCTGCCAACCTTTATTCTTCTTTCCAGATATCTCACACCTGGATCTCTGTAGAAGCTTACCTTTAACTACATCTTCAAATATGATTAGATGTCTGGGAATTGCTTCAGAAAAATCTGGAAGTGGGAGGTGGGTAGTGCTGAAACAAGATGGTCTATGACTTCATAATTATTGAAGTTTAGTGGAAAGCTACATGGGATTTGATATACTGTTGTCTTTTATTTTGAATATGTATATATATATACACAATACATACATATGTAAAAGTTTAAAAAGTATCATCAGAGCTTAATGTTATTTTTATTTATAGTGTCTATATAAGGATTCATAAAACAACAAAGTATAACTACAGTTATCCATCTCATAGATTTTATTTTATTTATTTCTTTCATCAGCTATAGACTTTTAGATGCAGTAAAACAAGGTAAAATAGGTAACTTTTTGGAGCCAGGCTAGTTCATTTAAAATTCCAGCTTAACTAGTTACCAGTTGTTGGGCTGTGTATGAGTTATTCTATTTATTATTATCTCATTTTCTTCATGAAAACACTGGTGTTAATTATACTATGCACCTTAAAGAGGATTAAAAGCTCACTACTTGTAACAAGCGTAGCCATGTCCTGTCACACCTCACACATTTCACACAGCTTAGCTGTCACTGGTTGATTCCTCAGCATAGATTTTGTGGCAACTGATAATTCTCTCCCATCTAAAGTCAATACCGGTGGACTTTTCTTTGTGTTTTATTAATGGAGATACATATATGTTACAGCACATTCTAATGTATTACCAGGTTTTTGTTTTTTATTTCATTTATTCTTTGTTATTTGAAGATGAGACTACTGATAATCTATTTATACAAAAAAAAAATAAACTATGTGAATTATTGTAGAATTTGAATAGCATGTTACAGTATTTTGGTAGCATTCCAAGACTGAGTTCTCTAAGAACTGGTCGGTTGGGCTTTTTACTATAAAGCTGGGTTTTACTGCCCGCCTATACACAAGAGATTTGTTCAGTGTCTTCTCAAATGCCTACGTCAGCCCCAGCCACTCCCTGAACCTTCTGTTCTCCTTTTCCAGCTCTGACTCCTGTTTCAGCTTTTCCGGATCAGAGAGCAGTCGGTCCAGCCAGGCACACAGCTGCGGGGGTCCTGGGATCCCTTATGAGTGCAACAAGGTCCAAAGTGAGGAAGCTGTTTTCCACAAAACATTGTTTTTTTAAATCTTGGAGGGGCCCAGAGGTGCTGTGCTCTGTGTGGAAATGGTTAGAATGGTTTTCTCCAAAGTTGTATGGATACCAGTGAACCTGATCCATTAAACAGCACTGCTTCTGTCAGAATCCCACAAATAATCTCAAGTAAACAGAGTCTTCAGACATTGGGCTGATCCTCTCCCTATCAGGGTTCAATATCAGTCTGAGTTGGATTTAGATGATATGCCATTCAGCTCTGTTTTGCACAGTTTTATTTGCTCTCATCTTGAGAACTTATCACACAACTTCTCTTCCAGTCAATAATCAAAATTTCGAATACTTATGACATCATGTGCCTGGCTGCCTCCTGAAACCATTGTCCATCAATTCTGTATATTTGAAACATTTCTAATACACTCCTGGGAGTAAGCATAACTCAAGACCTTGAATAATTTAATGGCATACTGGAATTAAGCATATTTCTGTTGGAATTTGAAGTTCTAAGCTTCTATTTTTTCTTAAATGTGGCATGGCATTTTTCAGCACTTTTAGCTCATTCACAATTATAAAGTTTCCTGTTTCATTCTTGGAAATGCAAGAATTTCTTTAAGTCTAGGAATTCCCAAATACAACAAANCTGTTTCATTCTTGGAAATGCAAGAATTTCTTTAAGTCTAGGAATTCCCAAATACAACAAAGTTTTCAAAACTTTAATCCCCTCTTCATTTTCTATTAATACTAACAATAGCTATTATTTTTCTTTACTACTTGGAGCTAATAAAAATGTTTTCAATTCAATAGACATGATTTTCCAATAAATTTGATTCTTATGAATAACCTACTGACTGAAGAATGTTGAGAAAAATGATGGAAGAAAGTTACAGGCAGAAAAGTAAAGTAGGACACATAATTATCCCACCTTTATGTTCTTTATTTTAATACGAATATTATAAAATTATTATAGATACCTCCTTCTTTTCAAAAAGCAGGTGGGAGTGAGAATGGAAAAGCGATTGCTAGAGAAAAGAGACGAAACCTTTTGATGCATCTGTTATGCATTATACCCAGAGGAAGGACACACAGTTACATATTCCCAAAATGTTTTAGCAGCTGCACTAAATTGTTTCACAGCTAGTAGAATATACTTGGGCAACCAATAAATGAGTTTGCCTGCCTTTAGAATAATTCAAAGTCCAGCTATCACTTCATGATGGAGAAATGAGAAATTAATGCCAATGGTGTTTCTTTCGACCATTTTCCTTCAAGATGATGTGAAACAGATCTGTGCTTTCTGTGTCCCTATGTAGTTCTGCCAAATTGCGGCAGGTGTGCTGGCTGTAGATATTGAGTTGGTT
>NW_007730014.1:59283-66295 GCF_000696425.1 Galeopterus variegatus
TTCTTTGCCTATTCCAGCTTCAAGGGTTTTCCTATGTGCCTTACCCTGTGGCCCCATCACTCCATCTTCAAAACCAGAAACATCTGGGAATACTGTCATCTCCATGACTGTCCTTCTGCCTCCACTTTCCACCTATAAAACCTTGTCATTACGTTGGCCCCACTGGGATAATCAAGGATAACCTTCCCATCTCAAGGTCAACTAATTGGCAACCTTAATTTCACCTGCAATCTTAATTCTCCTTTGCCATGTAACCTGACATAGTAACATGTTTGGGGAGAAGTGGCTGGGCATCTTTGTGGGGCTGTTATTCTGTGGACCACATACTGAAAAGATCCAGAAGGCTCCATAAAAGAGATGACTTGAGTTTCCCTGTGTAGGATCATTTTAAAGGTGGAAAGAATGAAAAGTGTAAACCAACTGGAATTCACACAGTGAAAACATGGAGACATAAAGAGCACCATGACATGCTCTGGGAATGGTTGGAGTCTTGCATGATCAGACAGAGTGTATCCTATCTGGATCCATTGAAAAGGACATAGTTGACAGACAGAGAATGAACCTTCAGGACAGAATAAAAGTTTGTCATGCAGGGGAATGGGACAATAAAGTGTGAGAGAGGAAAAAAGGTAAGTCTTGTCTGAATTGGAGTTGGAAGCAGTTGGAACAGGTTTATACATTTGGAGTCTATCACAATTGTCCAAGGAAAGACAGAATGAGAGCATAAGAATTGGAAATGTGCATGTGCTGCAGAGATGGAACGGATATAATCTCTGAATTTTATTAGAAGCAAGAAATGGAGGACAGGAAGAAAACTAGGATGCTAATGATGTTTTTATTTCAGTTGTGTGAATGTATGACCTCTAAGTAGAAATAGAAGAGGAGGAACACATTTGGAAAGTAGGAATAAGGAAAGTTTTAAATAATAGCTTGTGTAATTTGAAAATATCTGAATCCAGGTAGATATATTACTAATACTAAAATATACAGGCATTATTTTGGAAGTGTCTTGTTAATCTTTTGATTCAGGGTATCCTGTTGTACTTTTTTGCCTGAATTAAACCATCCTTCGTGATGCCACCAGAAGGATATACAACCTATCTCTGACCAGCCATTCCTCCACTTAAGTTATTTTAATAGTTTTTTAGGACACATGTGATTAAGTCCAGGTTTTTAACTCCATGTAAAAGCCCCTTCTTGATGTATTTTCTGCATCATGGGCCTCCTCCAATAAAACACAAATGTTTAATGTTGTCAGTAAAGAAATGGGTGGGGTTAGAAGCATGGACATGTAGACTTGACATCCAAGTTTCTGGACTTGTGCCTCGAGGATCTATAGATAAAATGGCGGGAAAAAAGTCAACCAAAACAATCCCTGTGCTACCTACAGCAAACACTTCTATGTGACTCTGATTTTTCAAGTGTCTTCATCCTTCTAAGTGCCCATGAATGAATGAATCATGTAAAATAATTCACTAAATTAACTTTCATTAGGTGAAGGTATGAGAGAGGAGGAAGCAGTGTTTCTACTCAGTTCATGATGAGATGTAATATGCTTGTGCTGAAAGTTGAGCTTTAAGCTGAATAGCAACAATATAAAAAAACAAAATAATTCTTATCTACTCAATGACTTTATGCATGCCTTGGACAGGTTACTTTGGTTTGCTTTTAAAGAAAAGGTATGACTATTGGTGAGCCTGAAAAAGAAAAAAAAAAACAAAAAAAAAAAAAACCAACTATAAATTACTTTTCTTCTTTTTTATCTATGTTTTTTATAAAACTTTGTTTATGGCCTGAAGACCTTGTAATGCATGTCCCACTTACAAAAAAAGAGAGAGAAATTGAAGAGCTTCACCCTGATAAGATCTCATCACCAGACAGGACAGAAGTATGAGAATATTCGATATGTAATCTTATCCTTCTTGACAGTTACATGCAGTTTTGAAGTGGAGCTACATGGAGATATTGAGACAGTCTGATAAAGATTTTAAATCTATTACTTGGTGAGCTATTTAAACCTTTTTCTTTCCTCGTATTACTTTAAAAATCTAGTTTAGATTTAGACTTAATAAATGCATTTGGAAGACTAAAATAGCACAGATCAGAAAAACTGAAACAAAGTGGTTTGTTAATTATCTAACTCGCACTAATGCAAGTGTTCAGGAAATGGCTAATTGGCTAATTTTTGTGCATTTTAAAATGCATAAGTGCGTTATTAATTGATAAATTAATTCATCAGAATAGTCTCCTGGCTTATGTATTGCTTTGTATTTAGCATGTTTCTTTAACTGATCAATTAATATTTAATAACAAGGTACAGTAATGCAGGGTTACAATGAAAAAACAATTTGCAGTTATCAGGAGAATATATTTGTATTTTCTGTTTCAATTGCTTTAAAATATTGTATTTATAATAAAGTTTAAAACATAATTATGAAAAATACATTACCCCCAAAATAACTGAGGAAATATGGAAATAAAATATTTTATTATCCTCCCAAAGTCTAAACCCTTGAATAACAAAATAATACTAATTTTGAAACTCCAACATCTAATAGATTTTGAGAGTATAAGTAGCTTGATGTTTTCTTTGTGTCACATTAATTTAACTTCAGCCTATATCTACTTGAAGATCAGTAGAATCTTTGAACAATATGAGGTATAAATGTGCAGTATCCGAAGACTAAACAAAAAAAGAGGGATGCAGTATCTTGTACAGAACACAACTAGACTGTGACGTGCCTATGTGTGATCAAAGATTCAGTTACCAAGAGGAAGAAGCAGACAGGGACCTACCTCCTGTAATTCAAATTTAAAGGATAAATATAGTGTTATTGTATTAGTTGCATATGGCTGCTGTGACAAAGTACTACATTCTGGGTGGCTTAAACTAAAGATAAACTAAAGATAATAAACTAACATTTATTGTCTCATAGTTCTGGAGACCAAAAGTACAAGATCCATGTGTCTGTAGTGTTGGTTCTTTCTGAGGCTCTGAGGGAGAATCTGTTCTGTGCCTCTTCCCTAGGTTTGGGTGTTTGCAGGCCATATTTGGCATTTCTTGGCTTGGAGATGTATCACCTAAATCTCTGCCTTCATCGCCATATGGTGTCTTCCCTATGTGTCTGTCTGTGTGTCCAAAATTCCCTTTTTGTAAGGGTGCCAGTCCAACTGGATTAAGGGACACTCTAGAGATCTCATATTATCTGATCAACAAAGACTCTATTTCCAAGTTTACATCTGATAAGTTTACATCCACATAGATAAGCTAGCATATCTATGTGGGAAAAAGAAAAAAAAAAACCCACAAAATATTATATAACTTGAGAAATAAATCCATTAAAATTACAAATTACGTATTATATTAGAAAATATACATTACAAAATATTAAAACTAAGAATAAGAAGTTATTTATTATTATTTTAGAATGTTCTTATGAATGAATGGGGGTGATATTTTATATTACACATAAAACCAGGAAAATTCTATAAGCCGTCCCCAAACAACATCAGCTGGTCTAGAAATTCTTGGGGAAACACAGTTAAGTGGAAAAGGTGAACCAAGGCAAAGCAACATCACTATCACTGGGATTCCACTCAAGATCCCAATAACACTACAGAACATAAGAACAGCATGAAATACTATGAAATACCATGGCAGTTGGCTGAAACAGAGAAATTCCTATTTCTTACAACTGAAAGATAAACATAATCAAAAAAGATAAATAAAACAAGCAATAGGCAAACAAATAAACAAACTTCTCCTTAATGCCTCCAGATATTTATTCAGGATAAGAGCTCTTGTTTAAAACTTGGAGTCCATAAAATGGTTGGTGTGTGAGAGTATTTCTTCACGTAGCATAGAGAGAGGATACTGAGATGGCTGTTTTCTGGTGAAAAGCCCCTTTCTAATATATAAGCTAAGGCCTCAAATTGACATGACTTTTAAAAGGGGGCTACAATAAGAAAAAATAAAATAAAACAAATTCTACATGGTAATATGACATGTTCATTCCACAGAGGAAAGGGTAAATTTAGAAAAATTTTCTTTTTTTTTAATAAATATAAACTGTACTACCTTGGAGACTTGAGAATTGTCAGTGAAGGGGCAGTGAGTACGTGTGTATGTGTCTGTGTGTTTATGTCTGTGTGTGTGTGTTCCAACAATTATAAATCACATTGAACAATTACGGAAGTCATACAGGGATGTCAGTGGTTTACCCTGGTAGAGAGAATTAGAAAGGAAGCCTCCTCTGGACAAAGCTGTGGATCTGGAATATTCACTTCCCAGCCTGCACCCCCATCTCACACACACACACACGCGCACACACACACACACACACACACGCACACACACACCACACACACACACACACACACACACACACACACACACACTCTTTTTGTTCATCAGTGAAACAATGCTTGTTATGCTAAAGTCCCTCCTGCACAGAAAGATACAGTTTTGAGAAATAAAACCTGGAAAAGTCCAGGATGAAGCCTGGGAGTGGATGAATTCCTCTGGGCAAAGAGTGTGTCTTCTCATTCTGTTAGTTGTAGAATTTCTAAAGAGAAAGTTAGAGGATGGTTTAGATTTTACACTGAGGTAGCAACCTAAGGCAAGTGATATGAATTAAATAGTGTCCCAAAAGTTTTACATATTAGAAGCTTGATCCCCACTGTGACTGTTAAGAGGGTTAGAAATCCTGTTATGTTAACTGAAAGATGGAGCTTTGAGGAGGTGATTAGATTCTGAGGACCATGCCCTAATGAATGGATCAATAATGGTGGTCATGGGTGTGGTTCTGAGGGCTTCAAGAGGAGAGCACATGAGAGTTTTCCTCTCTGCTCCATCATTCCCACCATATGAAGCCCTGCTTTGCTGTAGAGTCACTTCGCCACATGTCTTCCCAGGACTTTGGGCTTCCCAGCCTCTGAAACTATGAGGAATAAATTTTGTTTTCTTACAAATTACCTAGTTCCAGATATTATGTATAAGCAACAGAAATGGACTAGTATGTCAGGGTAGCCCTTTTGTGCAGTTAGGTGTAACATTACCCACCCTATTTTAAGAGGTTAACTTTTAAGAAGCCTTCCCACTTGCCTTCTTGAAGACATCACATTTAAAATAGAGTTTTGGTTGAGTGACATGCCTCCCAGAGATTTAACAGGCATCATCATTATTAATTATTATTATTATTATTATTATTATTATTATTATTATTATTATTTTAATTTCAAATATCACAGTGGCAGAAAAATCACTGTGATGGCTAATTTTATGTGTCAACTTGACTGGGCTAGAGGGTGCCCAGATAGCTAGTAAAACGTCATTATCTTTGAGGGTATTTCCAAAAGAGACTACCATTTAAATCAGTGGACTGAGTAAAGAAGATCCACTCTCAACAATATGGGTGAGCATCATCCAATCCATTGAAGGCCTAGGTAAAAATAAAAAGGCAAAGGAAGAACAAATTCCTCTTGTTAAGCTGAGACATTCATCAGAACTCCTGGTTCACAGGCCTTTGAACTCAGTAAGCCAATTCCCATAATAAGTCAGTCTTTCTCTCTGTCTCTCTGTCTCTCGGTCTCTCTCTCTACCCCCTAATGTGTGTGCCTGCCCACACACACACACACACACACACACACACACACACACACACACACACACACTCTATTGGTTNTTCCCTAGGTTTGGGTGTTTGCAGGCCATATTTGGCATTTCTTGGCTTGGAGATGTATCACTTAAATCTCTGCCTTCATTGCCACATGGTGTCTTCCCTATGTGTCTGTCTGTGTGTCCAAAATTCCCTTTTTGTAAGGGTGCCAGTCCGACTGGATTAAGGGACACTCTAGAGATCTCATATTATCTGATCAACAAAGACTCTATTTCCAAGTTTACATCTGATAACTTTACATCCACATAGATAAGCTAGCATATCTATGTGGGAAAAAGAAAAAAATAAAACCCACAAAATATTATATAACTTGAGAAATAAATCCATTAAAATTACAAATTACGTATTATATTAGAAAATATACATTACAAAATATTAAAACTAAGAATAAGAAGTTATTTATTATTATTTTAGAATGTTCTTATGAATGAATGGGGGTGATATTTTATATTACACATAAAACCAGGAAAATCCTATAAGCCGTCCCCAAACAACATCAGCTGGTCTAGAAATTCTTGGGGAAACACAGTTAAGTGGAAAAGGTGAATCAAGGCAAAGCAACATCACTATCACTGGGATTCCACTCAAGATCCCAATAACACTACAGAACATAAGAACAGCATGAAATACTATGAAATACCATGGCAGTTGGCTGAAACAGAGAAATTCCTATTTCTTACAGCTGAAAGATAAACAAAATCAAAAAAGATAAATAAAACAAGCAATAGGCAAACAAATAAACAAACTTCTCCTTAATGCCTCCAGACATTTATTCAGGATAAGAGCTCTTGTTTAAAACTTGGAGTCCATAAAATGGTTGGGGTGTGAGAGTATTTCTTCACGTAGCATAGAGAGAGGATACTGAGATGGCTGTTTTCTGGTGAAAAGCCCCTTTCTAATAAATAAGCTAAGGCCTCAAATTGACATGACTTTTAAAAGGGGGCTACAATAAGAAAAAATAAAATAAAACAAATTCTACATGGTAATATGACATGTTCATTCCACAGAGGAAAGGGTAAATTTAGAAAAATTTTCTTTTTTTTTAATAAATATAAACTGTACTACCTTGGAGACTTGAGAATTGTCAGTGAAGGGGCAGTGAGTACGTGTGTATGTGTCTGTTTGTTTATGTCTATGTGTGTGTGTGTTCCAACAATTATAAATCACATTGAACAATTACGGAAGTCATACAGGGATGTCAGTGGTTTACCCTGGTAGAGAGAATTAGAAAGGAAGCCTCCTCTGGACAAAGCTGTGGATCTGGAACATTCACTTCCCAGCCTGCACCCCCATCTCACACACACACACACACACACACACACACACACACACAC
>NW_007730014.1:67295-68948 GCF_000696425.1 Galeopterus variegatus
CACACACACACACACACACACACACACACACACACACACACACATGCGCACGCACACACACACACACTCTATTGGTTCTGTTTCTCTGGAAAATCCTAACTAACACAATCATCATGAAAACCCCCAAATAACTCAATTGTTTTCCTCAATGGCATCTCTTTCACACATTTGGGCACCTTAATAAATTAGTTTATTAAGTTCTTAATAAATTGCCCTTAGAAGGTAACTTACTGCTGAATTACTCCCTCAGAAATGTAAGCTCCATATAGTTCCTGAGGACAGTCTCCTGCAGGATAACGAGCAGGCTAGAAGGTTGTTTAAAGAGAGAGGGTAACAGGTTCTTAGGGTTTTGAGAATGAAAAAGTTAAATTAATCTTGTAGACATCTGGTGTGATTGGTGAGGCAGGAAGGAGGTTTGTGCTTCTAGATCTCTAAGAAACAAATCCCTGGAATTAGTAGGGACTCAGTCAACTTCCTTGGCTGGGTCCCCTTAGAGACTGGGGAGGACCACTGAACCAGGAGATTAATGGACCAAGAGACTTGAAGGGCTGTTCTAAAAGGTTAAGAAAAGACTTACCCTCTAAAAAGCAGGATTGAACTCACCGAGGAATCACAGCAAAGGTGCAGGGAAAGAACTACTGGAATGTCAGGGAGGCTGAATCAAATCCAGCTGTATGTCTACTTGAGTGTGGAAGCCTGTGCACCTGCTTCCCCACTCTCTCCTTTGTGATTCCAGAAGAACCCAAGTTTCTTAGAAAGTTAGGTAAAGAGGAGGGAGCACTCAAGATGATCATCCTTCATTTCTTAGCTAGTAAGGCAGGTGATGTCTCAGTTGACTTATTGAATAAGTAAAAAGTAAGTCTTAGTCTTATATTAATTAACAGTTTGTTGCACGCACTGAGAAGAAATACCGACATGAAAGAGAGCTGCATACTTGTTAAGATTTGATTGAGAATTGTCTGCAACACAGTTTCCACTTACATGCCGTTGATAAAACATTCCCAAAGCATGTTAATTATAGGAAAGTTGAAAAATAAAAATGTAATTCAGGCTTCCATGTGCTTAGGTTGTATATAAATCTATCACAATAAAGAAAGAGAGGACTGAAACTAAGGGACAGCCAGCAATCTGTCCTAAATCCATAAACAAAGATATGCATGCAAATGCACCATCCAAACAAAGACCTGAATATGGCTTGCAAATGCTGCCACAGTCATTAACAGTGATGCTTCCCAGGCATCACTGGGCCTGACCAAGGCCTCTATTTTTAGAGGCTGCCATTTGTAGAATTTTATTAGATACACCAACATTAAACAAACTGTGTTCAATTTGACACAAAATGTATTTCTCAAAAAATTTGTACTGTGGGGAATTGAGCATATTTTGAAAGACAAAAGGTTGAACATATTGCAAAGGAAAAGAATTCCCTTTAGCAGAAGGTTTTGATAGTGGGAGCTTCATTTACACATCCTTCAGAAGACTGTAATGGACAGCTTTCCAAGTGAAAACAGATACTGTGAAGAACGAGACTGCAAAATGCAAAGCATACATTGCAAAGACAGAGAGGAGACACAGACGCACCTCCTTCATTTTTCATATTAGAGCACTAGAAACAGTTATCATTGGTAAATCTCCAGGGAGTAATTTGATCAG
>NW_007730014.1:69682-70749 GCF_000696425.1 Galeopterus variegatus
ATTAAAGAAAGGAAAGAAGAAAATAATAACTTTTTAGAACTTTTCATTTTTTTCCTACGTATCATGGACTTATATAATACAGTTGAGTATGCTTGAAATCTGGTTATCAGTCAAACCAATGGGAGCTGCTAAGCCATATGTTTGGTAAGCAAAATAGCAGATGAACCTTTTTGTTTGTTTAATATATAATTGGTTACTTTGGGGATATATGGACATAATGAAAATCTACTCTACAGTGTAAATATTGCACAAGTTTATTTTCCAGATAATATTTTTGAATGCTCTCTCTGGCAAATCTAATTTCCCAAATCAGTGTATATCTTTAGAATAATGTTATGGTTGTTTTACATCTAAATGAATTGACTGAGTAATATAAAAAATTAAAAACAAGAAAGAAACTAATGATAAAGGATGTGTGATATATAGTATAAACTAACCTACAGTGCAAAACATCCCAAAGAGAAAAAAGTGAAAGAATATAAATTAGGACTAATTCTGTAATTATTAATACAGCAAAAGGAAAATGTAATAGATGAAATGGAAAAGTTTTAGAGTCTGTGCTAGAAAAACAGCATCCATGCTGGATGCTTATCCACCTCATGTTAATTTAGGAAAAGGCTCAAAGTTTGCTGAAAATTCACATACTGAGCATGGTAGAAGTGCTGGATGACGTGTTTTTTTGTTTAGTTTAGTTTTGTTTTGTTCTCTTTTGTTTTCCCCCTCAAGAAAAAATCACTTTACTTTATTCAAGGGCCATTTCAGATTTTGAAAGTTTAATCTGAATGATAACTAATCTACCAAGCTTCAATATTATTGGGGAAAAGTTCAGATTTTGTACCATCAAAAAATTTTCAATGTAGACCAAACTGGTCATAATTCTATACTGTATTAAATAAAGTTCCCTAATGAAAACAGAAAGAATAGTCTTGGTTTACATGTGTTTGAAGGACTGAATGATGGTGTGCCTATTTTAAAGAAAATCACAGGGGGCCTCATGCCTAAGCTCCTTAGAGTTATATGTGATTTAGCAACCAGCAAAATAGATAAACTGCCTTTGGAAACTTAAT
>NW_007730014.1:71616-73482 GCF_000696425.1 Galeopterus variegatus
AATTTCTAAATGGAAGTGATGTCTGCATATTGAGCAGCTTTTCATACAGCAGACTGTATACATTCCAGCTTTCATTGTGATTATCTTTAGTTAGGTAATAAGCACATTTCCTTATGGACAAATTGCATCACTAGAAGGAGAAAGCATTATTCTCTAGTAGATTTTGCAAATACAGTCACTGATCTTGAATCAAAATCATGGGCCTTAAGATCAATAATGAAAAAGGAAACTACTTTTTTTAATTAAAACCAGCAATTGATAACAGTAAGATTTCATGGCCTAAATTGATTTGGAAAATACATTTTTATTGGTTATTTAAACAAGTATCTCTCTATATATGCAATCTTATTGATAAATAATCATTTCTTCTCTCACTCCCATCTGCATCTGGTGGTCTTATAGTTAAATTGATTGAGCATATATTAACTGAAAGAAGTATTGTGCTGTTTGGAAAAATAATATATATATATAAAAATAATTCTGTGGGAGAATGTGTTAGGGCAACCTAGTTATATTTAACAAAATTCTGCATAATTTTAAATTTATTAGTGGTTTGGTAAAATTACAAACAAATCTGCTTTAAAAAAAATTGAATGCAAATGCTGCTCTGTATGTTTTTCCAAAGCACAAAAATTAGTTTAATTTATAATTTATCCAATAGTATTTGATATTTAATAATATAAAAAGAACCAAGTTATTTAATCTAGTTAACTAAAGAAGTAAAAGCTACATAAATAAAAAACTGAAAATAAATTTCTTTTTAGAGACTGCTCATTGATAGAGGTAGGATTAGTATATCTTCATTTTCAATATTAGTGCCAAGAAAGACTATAAATTTATGAGACAGCTGGCTAGTTCCATTTATCCAACTGTCCATGTAACTCAATAAATGAGTATATAAGTGGAAATTGTAGCATAACCACACCGATATCATAGCAGATGGTACATACTTCCTTAGTTTTCTATATCTACTAGAAGCAGTGTGCAAAAATGGTAATGAACAGGAGCACTGGAGCAAGACTTGCCTGGGTTTGAATATCCAGCTCTTCCACTTTTTGTTTTCAATAAATGTTTACCCCTTTCCAACAATGAAGCAGAAACCCTCCAAGGTGCTAGAACAACAGCTGTGAGTAAAACACACTATTCCTTTTTCTCATAGCATTTACAGTCTAATGGGGGGACAGAGGAAGAAAACAAATGATGATGTACATCAGGTGGTTATGTATCCCCAGAAAGTACAATGCATTATTAAGGGGGGGGGTAAAAAAGGGAGATTAAAAGAGTAAAGATACAGGAAATAGTGCAGAATGTTTTGTTTTCAATAGGATACTCGCTTAATTAAATAACTTTTTAAAACAATACAAAATGTTAAATAAAATGAAGGATTTATTGGAGAAAACAGTGTTCTAGAGAGAGGGAACTGCACAAGTCAGGATCCCCAGATCAAAGTGTACTTCATGTCCACAGCACAGGGAAGCCAGAATAGCTGAAGAGGTGGACATTGGGGGATGGGGACAGGAGGCGGACATTGGGGGATGGGGACGGGAAAGCCAGACCTTTCAGTCTTTGTAGGGCATAATAAGGATCAATATTTTATTCTCAGCGCAATATGAATCTGTTGGAGGTTTAAAGTAGGGTAATAACGTGTTCAGATTTATTACAAATATTCCTGTGGCTGATGTGTAGAGACAAGAGGATAGGCAGTGGGTCTAGTTGGGAGGCGCTTCTGATCCAGGCAAGAGATGATGCTGGTTTGGACGTAAATGGTGATTGTAGATGTGATGAGCAGGGAGCTGATTTGGGACACATTTTGAGGATAGCCCTATAATTTAATTTGGGTTAAATTTTGTTTATATATATTAATAA
>NW_007730014.1:74168-75486 GCF_000696425.1 Galeopterus variegatus
ACATTTTGAGGATAGCCCTATAATTTAATTTGGGTTAAATTTTGTTTATATATATTAATAAATATATAGATGTACATATTTGAATCAAGGTTCAGTCTACACCCTTCGGCAGGAGCAGCTGAATACAGTTGCTTTTTTACTGATATTGGCATGTTTACTAACTGAATGCATGACCTTTAACCTCTCTCAAACTTATTTTTCTCACCAAAAGTGGTAACAAAATATCTATTTCACAGATTTAACAATCTTCTCTTTCAAACTTCAGGTTCACTTTGTACTTAAGTGCTACTAATAATACCTAAACTTTTTTTTTGTATTTCAAGGTGCTTTAAAATATAATTCCTATAGCATTGCCTTGGGGTGCATTTTATGATAATAACAATAAACAAGCAAACAAAACAAGACAAAGCTGAGGCTGAGAGGACTGCAGCACCACAGGCTCAGAGTGCTTAGGAGGACTCAGCGCGGTCAGTGTTAAGTGAGCACGTGGAAAGTCTGGCTGGAAATCTCACCACAGATCCCCTCCACACTTTCTGCTCTCTGCGGCAGGAGTGACATAACAGCTCTTTACCTGGGATAATAAAATAGTCTCCCAAAACAGGAGGCTACTTGGCTTTCACAGATTTGCAATTACATGGAATAGAATTTCTCCTCGAGGTAACTCGAGTCACACCAAATGTTGAAAGTGCAGGAGGCAAAACTCCCTTCACTTTTCCCTCATTTAGTTTTAACCTGGGGTTTTCCTTTCTGTTCTGTAGAGAGATTTCCTTTTTCAGGTACTCAGGTATCTTTTATATGTTGCCTCTTTCTTGGGTAGACAAATAGATGGCTCTAGGGGACTGTTCTTCAACATCAAAACATACATAAAATTATAAATCAGTGGACTTGAACCATAGTTGACATATTTTTCAGCTGTTTAAATATTTAAATAAAAGTGTATGACATTTTCTATGTGCCAGGCACTATGTTACTCATTCTAAATAAACTTAGCGAGATAAGACAAATCACCACAATATATTGTTGTAAGTATTGACCTTAGTGCTTATGATGAAATATAAAACAAGATAAATCCCTGCCCTCAAAGAGCCCCCAGGTTATGATAGATGATGTTCTCCTAGTCAATGTGGGAGACCATCTTTGATTAAATTCTAGCCAATATTTGAGCTTAATAAGGAAGCCCTGCCTCAATGAGAATGCCTTGGAACTCTAGCATCTCCTTAATCTTGTCTGGATTCATATGGCAAGCCAGATGTCCTCGAAATGCCCAGAGGGTGGAGGCTGCCTTTCCACCGTCTGGAAATGGTCCTTTGTAATATTG
>NW_007730014.1:75556-81087 GCF_000696425.1 Galeopterus variegatus
CATATTAATTTACAATTATCTTTATAGTTTAAAATGAACTATCTTTAATTCTACTATCTTTTGCAGTAAGATTGTAGGAAAAAAGGGACTATAGAATATATAAAAAAATAAATAAATATACAACAAATATATAAAATAAAGGGAGCATGAATACTTTGCAAAATCTGCAAGAACCTCACCTCTAACAATCTGAGACAAACATAGCTTATCAGCTGACAATTATGTGGGCTTTTGCACATTTATTCATTAAAAAGTAACCTTGCCATGCTAATGATGGTGACATCTAATATCACCAATTTTTGAATAAAAAGCACCTTCATATAAAAAGACATTGGCAAAATACATCACATGTGGTTTAAGTGTAACAAAGAAATAGGAATTAGAAAAGAATATTTTTCAAACATTAAAAAAACATATTTAAGCAAAATTTCCCTTCCTGATAAAAGTTTTCAAGGAAAATTAATAACTATTAAATGACTGTAAGTACTAGATCATTTCAAATATCTGTCATTAATTATTAAGAAGCATTCCTTCTTAATTTAATTTTTCAGCATATCTTTATGTTCAGGTATGTACAATAGCTCTCCTGCATGGATATGTAAGTGCTCATAGTGAACCATGTAACAGGGTATCACTAGATAGAAAAGATTTTCTATCACAGAGAATAAGTTTTTACTTTGGCTGTTCATATTTTTTAAATTATTTTAGACCTATGTCTGTGCTATGCAATATTTATGTCGTATTCTTAACATTCTTTAACTCCTAATTGGCCATTTACTATTGAATAAGGTAATCAAATTTTTGTCACATGACAGTTTTATTCGTCTAACATCAGTTCATGGTAAAAACGGTACTTATATCCTGTTAGGCTTACAAAGGGCAAGTGTGAATTCTAGAAATACTTATGAGTATTTCGACATATTTACGTTCAAAACCTAACGAGTAACAAATATTATAATAAAGTTAAGTTGAACATTTTAAAAATGAAATGAACATTTAGCATAGAATATGTCTACATTTTCCTCAAATCTCAAATTAGGCCTTGGCAATTGTTTTTGAATGGACAATATAGTAGGCTAAAAAATGGCTCCCAAAGATATTGGGTACTAATCCCTGGAACCTGTAAATGTTAACTGATATGGAAAAAGTGTGATTGCAGATATGATTAAGCTAAGGATCTTGAAACGGGAAGATTATCCTGCATTCTCTAGGTGGGATCTAAATGTAGTCACATGCATCATTATAAGAGGGAGGCAGAAGTCTATTTCAGTCACACACACACACACACACACACACACACACACACACGCACACACAGGTGTGTGCATGCAAAAAGGCACTGGGAAGGTGGAGCAGAGAGATTTGAAGATGCTGGCCTTGAAGGCTAGAGTGATTCAGCCATAAGCACAAGGAATGCAGGCTGTCACCAGGAGCTGGAAGAGGGAAGGAACAAATTCTTCCTAGAGCCTCCAAAAGAGCGTAGTTCTGTCGCCTTGATTTTGCAAGCAGTATTACTGTATTATTGTATCACTGTATTATTGGATTCATTCAAAGACAACTGTATTACAAAATATTTTTCTGCTTCTGTAAGCCTAAAAATATTGTCCTTTTACACCAGAGATCTTGTCTCCTTCATTACAAATTCTTTTTGCCTACCCTGTGGTTCCTGTCATTGCTGAGGCCTACCGGTGTAGCAACCAGAGGTCTATTCTGATGGAACCAGAAGCCTGTTGGCGTAACCTAGTAAGACCCCATCTCAACTACATCTCGTGTCTTCTGGGGAATCTCCACCTGCAAGAGGTTCTCAGTCATTCTGAACCGTGTTCCAACCTAGAGGTCAGAAGGAATTATACCCCCTGGTTGGGGTATCCCTTGACCAGTGGTGATGGGAGCCAGTATATAAATGCTCTGCTATTCATTATTTGTGTAAAAAAAATTTGGGCGTATATTGATCTTTGGAGGATCCCTGAGACCTAGGTGCCCATAGCAGGAATCAGCTTACAATTGCAGATCCTTTAATTGGCTGTTTCTCCTTTCCAATTTTAGTTTTTCAGTTTCCCCATCCTGTTCCTTGAGATTATTTTTCAAAATAAAAATTTTTTACACAGTCCAGCCTAAGCTCTGAGCCTGGATGGACCAAACATAAGAGAGCTGGTAACATGAGTGGTTTTAGAAGGCAGACTGGGAAGGGTTTCTGGAACTGGGTTACACACTGACCAGACAACAGTTCAGACCCAGCTCTGGTGGAAAATATATGGAGGTATCCCTCCCCCAGCATGCAGTAGTATCAGAATTGCAAGAACCAATGACGTTTGAGGTGAGATAGGATGGTAGCTGAAGGATCTGCTTAATTAGTTAGAGGGCAATGGTAAGTGTAAGGGCTACAGACTGAACCGACTTTTTAAAATGTCTTTTGACACTTTGAAAATGGAAAATGACATGCTCAATTTAGCTATCAATTCAAAGCACATGATGAACGTCAGAAAATTTTAATGGCAACATTGAAGGAGACCCTTATCTCCTGCAGCACATGGAAGGCCCAACGTTTAATTGTAAAGATAGCAGAGCTATAAGTAGACTAAATATGGCAGTTAATATGTTTCCTTTGCTAAATTCAGGTCAACGCTGAGGACCTGAGACCTGCAGTGGGACACTACTTACGTGGAGAAGCTGAGACCAGCTGTCACCTCCATCCTCCAAGCTAGCAGAAGCATCTCCCTCTCGGCTGATAGCAGAGAACATCCTCTCCTTATACTGTGACCATGTAAAGATATTTTCTGAGACAGACGTCTCACAAGACAATGTTCTTTCTTCAAAGTTTATTCAAACTTTCCTCATTGGCACTAGGTCGAGTGTTGGCAAAATTTCTGTAAACAGCAAAATAATCACTACTTTAAGCTTTGTGGAGCTAAATCAAGGGCACTATGTGGACATTTATGTGACTGTTTCACATATAGGTATTTAAAAATATTATATCTATTTTTAAGTCCAAGGCCCTTTGAAAAGAAGCAGGAGGTAGGATTTGCCCCCAGGCCATAGTTGGATAACCACTGACTTTGACCTATTAGTTATCCAAGTTTAGAATTAATCAGAATCACTTAGAGGACTTGATAAAATCGTTTCTAGGGCTCAACTCCAGAGTTTTTCTGATTCATCAGTTCTTGGATGGGCTGAGAACTTGCATTTCTAAGAAGTTCCCAGGTGCTGGGCCGAGCCCGTGGCTCACTTGGGAGAGTGCGGCGCTGGGAGCTTTGCGGCACTCACGCCACGGGTTCGGATCCTATATAGGGATGGCCGGTGCGCTCACTGGCTGAGTGCGGTGCGGACGACACCAAGCCAAGGGTTTCAATCCCCTTACCAGTCACACACACACACACACACACACACACACACACACAGAAAAGTTGCCAGGTGCTGACATTGCTTATAAGATAATTACTGCTCTAAACTGACACGATTAATTTTTAGCCTGTGCAAGGAAATACAGTCCCAGTTCTGAGAGGAAAAAGCATAATCGACCTGCACTATATAGCTGGCAGGAACCAGCAGAAACTGGGGGAACACATTTTGGAAGGGTTGTTGGGGGTGTTGACACAGGAAGGGCAGCATATAAAGCTGGAGGAAGAAGAATGTATCAATGTGGTGCACTTGATGTCAATTCATTGACTCAGGCTTGAATTTACTGACTCCAGGCCAGGATCCCTGGAGCAGGTCCTAGTAAGCTGTTTTCATTTTTTCTTGAAGATTGGACATGACTGTGACCTACAGAAAATGAGGGAGGGATGTCTGAAACATTTGAGCACATTACTGAGCAAGGTCTAGAGAGGTAAGGGAGGAGATATAGGTTGTGATATAGTATGTGGTACTAGAGAACCCACTACCTGACTATATTCTCTGAAAGCCCAGTAGTCACTCATTTCACTATGGCAATATAGAACGCACTGGTGACGAGGGTAACCACATCATGGAGCCCTGACCAAAGCCCATTTAACGTGAGTCTACTGGGACCACAGACATACCCTGCGGGTACTTCCCTGACCTCTGACTGCATAATTACGACAGATACTCTCAGTAGCCAATGGGAAGCCGGACTTTGAAAACCAGTGCACTCTTATGGGTTCCCTGACCTGTGGAGTAACATGATACAGTAAGAAGCCAAGTGGTAATCTCTGTAGCTATCTGTCCCCAGCCAAGATCATAATGCGGAAAGATTGGTGCATTTCAGGAGAAACTGCAGAGGTTAGTGCATCAAAGACTTAAGGTTTACAGGAGTAGTAGTCCTCACTGTACACCTGTTCAACTAACCTGTTTTATACCTGCAAAATCCAAATGGGTCATGTGGATGATGAAAGAATATGGTACCCCAAGTGCTACCCCAACATCAGCCCCTACACTGGAAATAGTACCAGCACAAACTCTGACACTTGGCTTGTCCTTATGAACTGGCAAAAGCATTATTTTACCCTCATCATTAAAGAAAATAAATCACCTCAGTCGTGTTTTACACCGAAGCCCAGCTTAACTATTAGTTACTAAAGTTTCCCCTGTCTTTCCCTGTGACATAAATAGCTTCCTCTGAGACAAAGGTCATGTAAGTGAGCCTCAGAATTCATAGTAAAGTTCCTGACATTGTAGACTACAGGAAAACAACCTGGGAAGAGGAACCCATGGAATGGAGCACAGGGGAATTTCTATGTCAACATTTTTCCAACCTAGCCCAGCATGCCTCCCTCAGGTAAAATTTTCCTAAATGCTCTTAGTAATTTCAAAGAAAAATGTAAGACAGAATGCTTCAAATCTACTTGGAAGATCTGATAAATATTCATGAAACTGTGAGAGAACAACACATGCCATTAACTCTCCTGATTGTGCAATGAAAACTCTTAAGTATCAGGGGCCTTAGGAGAAGAGAGAAGTCTGAGTTAGAATAGGTGAAGAGAGTTTTATGGAGGAACTGGGATTTTAGCAAAGACTTATCAGCAGTATTTAGAAAAACAAAATGAATAATATACTTCAGGAAAAGAGGGCCAATGCAAAATATATACATGATGCCAAAGGGGGGGAAAACACGCTTAAGTCATAAGACATGGAGAAAACAATCAAATTTTTAAGAAAACAGAGTGAAAAATGTTCATGATCATCAAATAATGAAGGGGTCTTAAAGCCATTCAGTTTCATTAAATTCTGATAAAGCATAAAATTATGACGTATCATAGACACTTAGCAGAGAAACTGCATAGTGAAAACAGGTCGGACAGACCCTCAGGGAGAGGTGTGCAGAATGGGGTTTTCTGACTTTCTTCCTGATTATTTGGCTGTTACTCAATAATGTCTTCTTTAAAATTCTTTCTCCTCTAGCTACCCAATAAATCTTGTAAGCCAATAAATCTTCCTTCACAGCATTTCTCTGTCTGCACTTTCTCCTTCTGCAATCTTATCTGTATCTGGGGATTACTTATCACTTATTCACTGATCCCTCACAATTTTGTTTAATCTCAGGCCACACCTCTCCCTGGAGCTCTTAGAACCAA
>NW_007730014.1:81592-89616 GCF_000696425.1 Galeopterus variegatus
TGATCCCTCACAATTTTGTTTAATCTCAGGCCACACCTCTCCCTGGAGCTCTTAGAACCAAGTATCTATCTTCTTCCTAGATCCTCTCACTTACGTGATGCTTCAAACTTAACAGGGCAAGAAATTAGGATGGCTGTCAGTCTAACGGAAGAGAAGCTAACAAAGTATAGCTGAAATAAGTTTGTGGCTTTTTTTGGTATGTTCTTTTTTTTTCCCCCTCAGGCAATAATGAGTTCAGGTCTATGTATTCCAGTGCAAAGGCAATTGGTCAAGGTTCCAGTCTCCTTTGGCCACACTGTGCTGTCCTAAACCTGTGGTTTTCCTCTACACGGTTATAAATGGTCCATTCCTCCTTTAAGAAAGGAATCTTCATTTCAAGCAAGAATAAGGAGAAGGGGAAAGGGCAAAAGGTATGTGCAAGTAATGTTCTTTATTTTTTAAGAGAATAATAGGTTTCCTGGAAGCTTCAGCCTGTAAGCTTCAGTTTCAGTCTCATCCGATAGAAATACATTACAAAGCCACCCCTAGATCCAAGTGGGTATGAAAAACTTAGTTTTTCCCCAACTATAGTGCTACAACCTTACAGAAATGAGGCAGTGTTAGTAAAGCATAACTAAACAGAAGTCTCTCCTATGACATTCAAATTCAGTCCATCATGGTCCCCTCCTAATTGGGTCCTTTTCCAGCACTGCCTGTGTCAGTAAATGGTTCCATCATCCTCAAGTTGTTCAAGCAGATCAATAGTTCTCATCATTACAATTCCTCCAGAGCCACTCCATGCCCACGTGGGTCAATTTCTCTCACCTCAACACTGACACTGGATTTTAAGGTAACAACATTCATTTTCTGAATTACTGAAGAATCAGTCTAACTACTGCCCCAGAGCCACTCCATGCCCACGTGGGTCAATTTCTCTCACCTCAACACTGACACTGGATTTTCTGAATTACTGAAGAATCAGTCTAACTACTGCTCCTGCATCGAACCTTACCTTAAAACTTTTTCTAGTCAAGTTACCACTTTGTACTCAGATATCTTCTTGAAAGGAAAATTGGGTAATGTACCCCCATGGTTTATATCCTGCAGTCATTGCCTTACAGAAAGATCTTACTCATTAATGGAACCTAAAACATTCTTTAAGTCTAAATGCTGAAAAGTTGTCTTTTAGGTCTCTCTTTATGCTAACTGATCTTGTTTGAGTTCCTTGTTCTTTCCTGGTCCTCTCTTTTAGGGTTATAAACACATTTTCTTCTCTGTCAGGAACTCTGTTGTCTTCCAACTTCATTTAGCTAATTCCAGCCTATCTTTCAAATTTCAACTCTACCGTTACTTCCTCAGAGAAAATCTTCCTTATCTTCTGGACCAGGCAAAAACTTCCTATTTATTTGTGTGATTATTTGATCCCCTGCATGGAGATCCGTACATGTTCATGCTCGATCGTGTATCACCTGCCCCCATAGGCAGTCCAAATAAAGCATATTTGTGAAATAAATAAACAAAAGAGGAAAGAAGGAATGAGGAAGAAACTGAGACACTTCTGTGTGTCTATCTCCACTCTACAACTCTATCTCCACCAGGAAGATAAGAGAATCTACAGAAAGATGTCACCTTCATTATGGGGAGAAAAATGGTATCCTTGAAAAATATTCAACTATCATGAATTAATAAGAAGAAAAATAAATAAGAAAGCTGCAGGCTATTTTTGTTTTTCAAAATAAATGCAAAATTGTAAACACAAATTAGCATATAGAATAATTCTAAATATCACTTTAATAATAAAATCTATTATTTTGTAGTGTTTGTGCTAAGTCATTAACACATAGTTTGGTAAAAGATAGCTATCAGTATAAGTTTTTTACATTAATAAGTCAAGGGAGAATTAAGTAGATGTGTGACTCTAGGAGATGCTGAAAAGATAACTTCCATTTCTGAAAAAAAAGAAACTTTTCTTCCCTCCAAAAAGATTTTTGTTATCATGTTAAGGAAAACACCTCTATTGAAAATAAATGGTCAAAGACATCTAAGTTAAAATAAATTTGTTCTAAACTGTGATATCTACCAGAGTTTGTGGTATGTTCTGGAAGTTCATACCAGCACTGCAACAACAAAAACTACAATAGCAAAATAATAAAATACACTTTTAAATCAAACAGTTAAAAAATTATTTCCAGATAATGTGAATAGCAAATAGAAACAAATAAATGAACAAAACCAATGGAAAAGAGGGGCTTGTATACGAATTAGGAAAAAGTTAGATGACAAATTTTACAAGACAAACACACCAAAATGTTAATCATGGTTATATCCATTTTATCTAATACAGGCAATTAAAATGTGGTTACTCTAAACTTTGTATTTTCATATTTCTTGTATTGTCGAAATCGATAGTTGTTATATAAATATTTAAAAGGATGGGAAATTGTGTTGGAGTTTTAGTGACTTGATATATGTAGAGTGCGTATTGTTCTTTATTTTCGTCAAACTCTAAATCACTTCCTAGACTTAAGATAGACATTAATGTAGATAAATTACCTTACTGGATCACTTGGGTGTCATTCAATGCACTGCTCTACCAAGGAGAGTGTAAGAAGCTGCACAATAAATGTGCCCACGTACAAATGGCAACTGTACATTTTTACTGTTGATTTTTTTTAACAAGTATATCAGAACACACAAGGTCAAAGTTTGTGATCTTTCCCATATTTTAACCTTGGAAATAGATATTTTATTCTGTCATGCTTCTATTTATTCTCCTGGTCTCTCCCTATTGTAATTGTTTTCAGAAGCTTTTCAATTTTTTAAATAGTATCATTGATGAGAAATGCTACTCTGTAAGGATGAATTTGATTTTAGAAATTAGGCAAATGCTGTTCTATTTATTCTCCTGGTCTCTCCCTATTGTAATTGTTTTCAGAAGCTTTTCAATTTTTTATATAGTATCATTGATGAGAAATGCTACTCTGTAAGGATGAATTTGATTTTAGAAATTAGGCAAATGCTGTTCAAAGTTAGGAGTTGTGCTTAAATGTCTGATCAAGGTGTACAGCAATGTTTTTGGTCAAATATCACAAGACATATAATATAATGGCAATAATTTTACTTAGAAGCTTGACATCTAGTTGTAACAGCTGTGCCAAGAGTTGTAAATTTTAGAGAAATCCCTTGAGAACTTTGAACCTCTGTTTTGTCACCTTAAATTGTAGTAATATCATTTAATTCCCCTTCCTCACAAAGTTTGTGGTCAGTGACTGCTATATCAAGTTAGTGTTCTTATTTCTCTTGTAAATAGATTTCATATAAATTCCTTGGGGAGTGGGAAATTTTTTACATTCATAGCTTCTGAGCTGACAAAAGCTAGGTTATGTGAAATACTTGCTTACTAAAAGTGTTTACTGAAAGTATAAATACAAGTTTAATTTACAATTTTATGGTTTCTAAAACACAAGCATACAACAGCAATACTTTAAACATTAATACACATACAGACAGAATATCCTTTATTTCTGGATTTTTCTATAAGTGGTAGGACTCTGATTTTCCTCATTTAATATATCTTGGGTCTAAGTAGCCATGAGGTATCAATAAACTACTTTCTATATTAGATAAAAAATTAATAACCATTCTTACCTCTCTATTAGGAAAAATAAATGCTTTACTAGCATATATTTATGTATATAAAACATTCATTATGTCAAAAGTTTGTAGCAATAGTGATAAGCATATACTAGGTTCATTCTGAATAAACTTTTACTTCTGTGAAGAGAACAATTTATGGGAAACATTAATTTTCATTTTACTGTGATATTCCTCAAATGTTACTTTAGTTTTAGGATCTATCTCAATAGAATAATTTCTCCTTTGGTCTATACGTAATGCTGACTCTGGTTCTTGGGATATGTGAAAAGATCTGTTTGATATAGTATTTTATGAAGAAATGTATTCATACGTTAATGTCTCCATATATCATTTTCTATATTTACTCCATATTTTATTTTTCAAGCTTTAGTTTAATATTTTTGTAGATTGTCAACATCAGAATGCTACAACCCGTTGTTTCAGAAGAACTCTCTCTCTATATATATAACCTTGCCAAAAAGAATCTGTTTTGTAACCAGTTTACATGATAAAAGTTTAAAATGTTTTGTCCTAATTTTTATTATTCTGATTTTTGTGGAGTATACTAACATTTATATAGCAAATGTATTTCACAGGGACTAGTTTCCAAAGCCCTGTAGTTTCGGGTTAAATCTAACCCTTTAAAATTACATACGGAAATGTTAACCTCATGAAAGACAGGAAACTTTCCCCAGGCTAAAGTCTCAGTAGTAGGTAAAGAATTGTAACACGGCAAAATTGCTGGCCCAAGGAGAGATGCCTTTGAAGCAGGTTAACCAAAAGTTACTTTATTGTTATGTAAACATACTGAGGAAACTGCTGTAGGAAAAGATAGTATTTGCTAAGAACAAGTTTTTGTTGGTGGATCAACTTAACCTTTTGCAAATTGCCTTATGGAATGTCACTTTGTTATTTCACTGATATTACCAGTCTCCACTGTTAATCTATACTTAGCCATAACTCCACCTATGTTCCTTTTCTGTAACTTTCTGACCTGGAGAATAAATACTGAGAAAGGACCCCAGTCTGGTGTTAATTTCCCGAGGGGGAATGCCTCTCTCTTGAGAGTTCCAGGAAATTAACCCCTTCAGGGCTTCTCACTGCTCAGAAGAAATGGGCTTTGAGTAATCCTTTGTGTCTCCATCACCCAGGGGGAGAGAGATAACAAAGATAGTGCAACAGATTTTACATTAAAAACACAAAGCACATATCTTGTAAAAATGTAAAAATATCAAGATCAATCATGTACACACAGGATTTGCATGGCCCACTTCTGAAGTTCAGTCTTATAAAGTGATTTTCTGAAAGGTCACAGTCTATTCATATGTTACCTGAGTGATTTTAAGATTCAAATACTTTTACACACCTCTTAAATGAGATGTGGATCATTTTGCAAGTGAGAGACTGTGTGTTCTCTTGAATACTTCTTACATGTGAACTTACATTTTGTATGTTCACCAGACACTCTCAATTCACTCTGCTCTTTTCTTTTTATTTGCTGATCTCCAAAAAAATACTTGAGTGCCACAGAGATTAACATGGGTCTCCCTTTTATACATTTGTGCTTTTGGTGAGCTCATGCAGTCACATGACTTTATTCTGAGAAGCCCTAAATTGATATAATTTATATGTCCAGCCTCTCTCCTCCACAGGAGCAAAGCCTGATGCCTACTGGACAACTCCACATGCATGTCTAGTAGATAGCTCCAATTTCATGTGTCGAAACTGAGCTCCTAATTTCCTTTCCAAGCCTTCATGCAGGGACAACACTGAACTCACAATGCCTGCTTGTGACTGTGAATTTGAAAAACCAATTCCTTTGGATAGATGCAGACTGAACTGCATACTGCATTACCTTACTAAAACAAAAAGGCCCTCTGAAAAAATTAATCAGGAGCAAAGTGCATGGTTTGGCGAGAAAGGATCTATGGTTTATTCACCACTCTCTGCCATGGCTGGATAAACACTGCACAGAGCGCAGTCTGCACAACCTTATGCAGTAGCCTTCTCTTGCTGCCTCCTCAAATTCTTCTCTCTCAGTGAATGGTGATTCTGTTGTTCTCAATGCACAGGTCATAAAATGACTTCTTCATTTCCCACAGTCATCCTATCCATGAGAATATTCTGTCAGCTCTGCCTCCAACGATTTCCAGAGTCTGGCCATTTCCCCACACCTGTGGCTCCCACCCTGATCCTGGTCACTTTCATGTCTTGCCTTTAATATTACAGGAGCCATTCTTTGCCCGTTATGTGTTGAAGGTTATTTTCAACAAAGAAATAAAAGTTGATTTTTTTTTTTTTTTTGTCTTTTTCCGTGTCCGGCAATGGATCGCAACCCTCAGTGTTGCCCCCGTACCGGGCCGGGGACCGGCAACGGGATTGCAACCCTCGGTGTTGCTCCCACACCTCGCTCAGCCAGTGAGCGGGAACCGGTCTGTATGTGGGATCCGAACCCTCGGGCGGGAGCGCCGCCGCGCTTCCCAAGCGGCGCACTATCCAGTGCGCCACCGGGCCGGCCCAAAAGTTGATGTTTTAAAATGATATCAACTTATTGCTGTGTTATAAAATTCGCCCACTGCCTCTCATCTCCCTTGGAGAAAATACTTTCAATTGTCTACAAGACCAACACTACCTTCCCAGTTCCTGTTCTTTAACTCTCTCAACATACCTCTTTCTAATTCTTCCCTGGCTTCATTGTTCTTTCCTAAAAAAGGTCAGGACCTTTGGACTTGCTCTTCTGTTAACCTAGGGGGCTCAACCCCTCCAAAACCCACATGGCTTGTTCATCCACCATTTCTGATTTTTGTTCAAAAGCCTCCTTCTAGGTAAAGTCTTCTACTATCACCCTATTTAAATTTTAATTCTCTCTATACATGCCCTTAATGCTCTTTCTCTTCTTTATTTATCCTCATAGCTCTTATAACCACTGGACATCATCACTTTTAAAGTTGGCCACATGATCTGAAATTCCACCCCCCTCCAACACTCCCAATTCCTCTTCTCTCTAGTATTTTTCTCATTAATACTTATCACACTGCCAAATTGTTCTACAAGTTACTATTTTTAAAAATTTATTTAGCAGTGTATCTTTGACCTTATTAAGTGGAGACACATTCCTTTCACTTCTTGGTATTTATCTGTGTGTGTATGCACATTATTTTGTTATTATTATTCCATTCTTATTACTATCTTGAACAAAAATTCTCATATACAAAACTCTATACCCCTATAGGAATATTTTTGCAGGGTAGATTTTTGGAAGTAGAATTGCTAGGACAAAGTCTGCACACATTTTTTAAATGGCAGATATTAATCATGGTTTTTCCAAGAGGTATAATGCATCATATTCCTACAGTGTGTGAGAAAATGCCAGACGCCCCATATTCTCAACAATCTCAAACAGCATATCTCCATAAACTTTTGCCAGTCTGAATGAGAAATATGGTATGTTCTTTTAGCATATTTTTAGATTTATACTGGCTCTTAGCTGTTTTCATGACTTTTGCAATTTAAATATTTATATAATTTGTCTATATTTCTGTTTAACTCTTTATTTTTCATGATGACTCATAGTAGTATTTCATATATTTGATGGATAAACTATTTGTTATTTGCATTGCAAATTCTTTTCCTGGAGTGGTACTTCTATCGAACTAAGTTTATGTTGTATTTCACAGCACAGTTGCTTTTGATTTTATATAATTATTTGGGTTTTATATTTTCATTATGGCATATGAGTTTTTATGTTGTGCTTACAAATTTTGTCATAAAATTTGAAAAGTAAATCTCAGATAGATGGATAGATATAAAAAATATGTATTATTCAGTTGAAATTCACATTGTGTAAAGGTTTTAAATTTCTATACCCTTACTTTTTACATAAGGATCGCGAGTATTCTCAATTCTATTTAGCAATTTATCCATCAGTTCCCTTGTGCTATGAAATAATGTATTTATCATTTAATAAAATTTCATGGGTACATGGACTTGCACTTGGATCTTGTCTTTCTCTTGAGTTGTAGAACACCAACAAAATATTTATTTAATTACTATAGTTTTTCACTATATTACTATGAGTGCTAGGTCACCTCCATCCTCTCCTTGAAATTCTGTATCAAAATTCTTTGGCTTCCTTGTGCCATTTCTCTTTTAGATAGGCTTCCCAAGATGTATGTGAGGTAATAGCTACTGTCTGTCTTTGTATGAAGAGTGATTGAACTTTACCCAAAATGAAACTTGTTGTGGAACAAAGCACATTGAATTTACTGCCTTTTATTATTATTATTTTTTATTTATTTATTTTTCCTTTTTGTCTTTTTTTTTTTCTTCCTTTTTTTTTTGTCTTTTTTCGTGTCCGGCAATGGATCGCAACCCTCAGTGTCACGCCTGTACCGGACCGGGACCGGCAA
>NW_007730014.1:90052-94254 GCF_000696425.1 Galeopterus variegatus
GGAATCACAAACCTCGGTGCTGCGCCCACACCTCGCTCAGCCAGTGAGCAGCCGGTCTGTATGTGGGATCCGAACCCTCGGCGGGAGCGCCGCCACACTCCCAAGCGACGCACTCTCCAGTGCACCACCGGGCCGGCCCAGAATTTACTGCCTTTTAAATGAGCTCAACCAACATTCCTCGTTCCACAAGAAGTGCTTGTAGAGAGCATAATAATTGTTCTCTTACTGTAGTTGTGTCCCTTACTGTGTAAAACAATGAACACTGCTTACAAGCAAATCAGTTCCTTTCTTCCTGAGAAACAACTACTATATATGAAAGAGCTTTTAAGCTTACCCATGGTAAAAATTTCTGCTAATTCAGAAAAACAACAATTTTTTGCCTCTTCCTTTTACAGTCAAATCATGAAGTAAAATAATATGCCAAAAATGTGGAAAATCACTACTTGTTGGTGACACACTTTCCATTTAATTCTCTTTATGTATTTAGAAGGGTATCAATCAAAGCATAGCTATTGAATTCAAAGTTTTTTTCTGGGGCTCAGTTCTCCTTGACACTGGGTATTCACAATGGTGGCCACTTGCTCTTGATACGCTTGTGTGGGGGACTAGTTTGCTTTCCCGAATTGGCAGCCTTCCCTTGGACTTAAATTTCTACTACATTCTCTAAATAAGAATAGTCTAAGTATTATCTTTTTTTCCTGCAACCTTCTATCTTTCTTTACTAGCATGATTTTCCGTCTCCTCTTTGCTGTTTGGTTTATATCAGCACCATTCTTCCAGTTCCAGTTCTCATTTAGAGATCTATGCTCATAATGCCCCAAACAAATTTTATTATAATCCCTCACTACCCAGCTCCTTTCTCTGAAACATTCACAGTGTCTACTGAAATTATTACAGCTATCTGGTCACCTCTGCTCAGAATGTTCAGTTTCATCTCTAGTGTTCTCATTTTAACCACAAGCATCCAGTCAAACGACAACTGTAATTTATTCTGCCGATGTCTTTTTCATCATCCCCTTCATTTCCATTGCAACCATCATCATTATATTCTAGCCTTTTATCACTTGGCCAGGATGTTGCAATAGCTTTTTTCTTCTTTTTAATCCTTCCCGATTTCATAAATACAATTGCCAAATTAATTTCTAGAAGGTTTCTTGCCACTGCCTTTCTAAGGGATAGTAGAAGGTCCTAAACAAATCTTTGTCAGCAGGCTGACTGTACTGATACTAACAGCTCATTACCAATAGCACATAGATAAAATGCCCCAAGTTGGCGATTAAGATTTCTGCTTCATGCACAATTTTATCCTTTCTGGAACGCTGTTCCTAGACATAGACATAGCTTTACTTCTCTCACTACCCTATGGATACCTCCATCCATAACTTATCATGTGGAGAAAAGGCACATTTGTTCTTTTCATTCAAATACTAAACACCTGTCAAGTAGAACTACAAAATTGATTTCCCATGAAAAGTTTCCTAATTACTCAGACTCTCTGTGATCCACTCCTTGTTTGCAATGCCTGTGTTATGTAACTTATCTACTTATCTACTTATATCACTTATCTACTGCTTTGTGTTATGGTTACCCGTGTCTTTAGGCTATCTTTCCAGTTAGATTATAAACATACATTGAGATACAGCATTGCTTTTTGGACCTTCCCAGTTTTGTGCAATATCTCTTAAAATTCCAGTGCAGCATGGTGTGATGGAAAGAACATTGGAACGTGAGGTTTGCATTGGATTCCTGGATCTTAACATAACACCTTTTAATAATTCTCACCTATAACTTTCCATGCTCATCATCTCACCCTCTTACATCCACACATTCCACTCCTGATATTTCCTGTTGCTGTGTCCTTCACCTGGCATTGCATATCATTCTGGTGTATAGTCTTTCACTTTTCTTCCTTGTGAAATTCTAAAAGGTTCTGACTTACAGACATTTGACTGTCCATATTCTTTTTCTTTTCTGGATTATTTCTATGTTGAGTGCCCCATTCTGCCAAGTAGTGGAAAGCTCGAGCCTACGGATTCAAATCATGCTCATTTAATTCCAGATTTTCTCCTTCAGTTAGTGTTTCTAATGTTCCTCCTTCTCCCTGTGGTTGCATCTAGATTTTAAGGCAATAATGATATAGAGGCACCCCATCAGTGGTGGTCATCTGGCCACATGGCAGATACCAATTATCTGTGATGATTCTTACACTAATGTTGTTATTATAGAGATGCCTGCATTTCTATCTGGATATGTGGTCCAAACTACATTCTCCATCAGTCTTGTCTGGACCTCAAAATCCTCTAGATTCTTGAGACTTCATTGTTCCAACTGTGTTACTCTCAGTTACTCCTCTAATATCATTGGGGCACTTTGAGTTCTCTGTATTGCTACCTCAGTCTCCTCTTGCAGGCTGCCCCTGATTTACCTGTACTACACATTCTCCCAGCCGGGCATTTTCCTGGCACAATAGAGACTCCCGGGGATGTTTTGTTTCTATTTCAAGTTCATTTCCTCATCAATACCGGGCCCTTCCCATAGTAATGCTACTCCCTCTCTTTGGCATGTTCTTTAGGATGCTGCTGTGGGGTACACCAAACTTGTCACCATTGTTTTAATCCTAACAAGTTGTTTTTCCTGCTTTATGTTACATGCAAAATTAGGATCATCTAATATTTCACATCCTTTGCGCACTCTAATGCAGAGATGGGATGCAGCCTAGGTTGAAAACTGAATATTGAGAAAGAGGGGGAGGCATGTGGCAGAATTCCAGTGTACATGAATTATTAGCATGTGTCCCCAAGAGCAAGGTAGCAAATCTTAAACGTAAAAGATAATAAAGTTTCTAGTTTATCACCTGATTGAAGGGAGAAATGATTATCATTAGCCCATCTCATGCATTCCCAGTTATAACTTTGGCTTCCCAAATTACCATTATGCTCATGTCTAACACTATTACTTAGTTTATCCTCTGTATTTAGAGTTTATAATTTTTTTTTGTTTCTTTCACTTGAGGTTCAGCCTCTGAAATTCTTCCTTAAACTTGTTCAATTATTCTAATTGCTACCATTGTGTGAGTGTAACACATAATTTATTTATCTATATTTTTTGTTGACGTACCCTTGGGATATTCTCAGATTTTAGCAATTATGAATGTTGACACTATGAACATTCTTAAAGGTATATTTGAAATATAGCCATGTGTGTACAAACACAATTATATACACCCTTCTGAGGGCCATATAACTGAGAGTGGAAGTGCCAGATCAGAGTATGTCTATCAGTTGTAGTTGATACTAGCAACCCACTTAAGAAAGCAGTTGGACAAGTTTAATTTGTGTTTTGTTTAACTTCTTAGCTTCATCCCAAACAGAGCTTTCATATTTGTTAAATACTTTAAGAGGGAAACTGCCAAATGTAGAACTCACATTTTTATACCACCTTTCCACTGAGATATTAGCTTCTTAATTCCTGGCTGCCTTGATTATATATATATTGTATAACCACACAGCATTTTTTGTCTCTTTCTCTTAAAAATATCAAAAGCTCTCCTGCCCTCTCTGAAGTTTTGTATCAATCCTTTGCTTGAATTCTTAGCTTTGCATCCCACACTCAAAATGGCACATGACCTTAGGAGAAAGCATATTAGAGAATATGGGTCCAGTTCTCTGAAAGCCTCTTTAAGATCTTGGTGACTACATTCTAGCTTAACTTAAATCAACAGTTCTCTAATATATTCAGTTTTGTATCTGTTTGTTTTTTAAATGTCATTTTATCCAGTTTTTACAGTAGCTCTCAATGGTCTTCTGAGAGGTATCCTCCTAACATATTTGGTAAAAATGTAAAGTCATCTCAAGTTGAAAGCCTTTGAGGGATGTTTGGTGATTGCCCAAATTTCTGTTCTTGAGGGAAGCTGAATTATTTCCTACAACAGGAGGTACACATTTTATCTGACATATGTGAATTATAGGAGGAAATTCACGTACTGAAAAGCACTTCTGCCAATGAACTTGTGAATTGTGAGCCTCTGATCCCAGATGAACTAAGATATTGAATGTTGATGGTGTGTGTATTTATCTCTGCAAACAAATGTTTTGAATGAAGAACCACTGGTAAATTCTTTCAACTCTGGTCAATTCCACACAGTGGATTGCTTCTAGTTCCGTGACTTATAATTCCCATGGCTTTGGTGTTAGAATTGGATA
>NW_007730014.1:95580-96912 GCF_000696425.1 Galeopterus variegatus
CACCCAGAGTTATAGTCAAGAACTATGGTTTACTTTCTCTTTTAATGTTGGCAATACATTGTTGTAATTAATTCATTGACACTTGGATAAAGAAAAAAATGAGTTGGGAACAAAATGCCTTTATTTGGGCACAGGTAAATAAACATGCCTATGATTGATTACAATACTTTAGCACACGAAGGTACATCAGAAAGTTCGTAATAAAAAATTAAATGAAAAGGCAATGTGAACTTTCCATGTACTTTTTGACAATCCCCATATGTGTGCCTCTTCTGTTTTTTTTTTTTTTTTGATGAATGTACATAAAACCAATACTTTGGCTTGACATTTGGGAGAATACATCTTATGACAGAAGTAAGGTTAGTTCTATGCCATTTTAAATAGATACAATTCCTCTAAAACCATAGGAAAATAGTATGTGTCTGGAAATCTCCAGAACTGGTCTAGTCCCAGGCCTGACACTGACCATGCTTTTCTGCAAAGACACCATCTCACAATGTCACAATAACATGGAGATTGGAATCCATGATCCACTGAAGTGCCTTCACTTGCTACTTGCCTGCTGTAACATCGGCTTTCCCTAAGCACTCATAGCTGGATCTTTTCAACAAAACTCTAGCTAGCTTATTGCTCGTCCAGTATTTCTATCATTCTCCATACTCTTTCCCATCCTCCAGGTCCCATCTTGCATAGAGCTGCCCAACTCATCACATGTCAGTCATTTGTTTCTGTAACTATGTCACCTTTCCCATCAAGGACAAATTGATCTGTCCGACTTTCTACATCTAAAATAGTCTAATCCTATTCTGCCATTTCCACTCTATTTTCCCTTGGTCCCTGCGACATAACCTCCATTGCCACCTCCCTGGTTCTCTCACTCTTTCCCTCCAACCTCACCTTTATCCTGCGTATCCAGTTATGTCTGCTGTTCAGCACAACTGAAATACATTGTCTCTTCCCCTCCTCTTCACTATTTTAAAGGTATCATCTTTTCATTGATCACTACCGATTTTCTTGGGCAATGTTTTTAATTTTTCTTAACTCTTATTTAAGTGCAACGAAGTGTTTATGAATTTTGTCTCCTACAAACATATTGTAAGCTTCTTGCAAGCTGAGACAATGCCATAGATGGTGTAGAATATGGGTGGTTGGCCACACCAGAATCTCTGCATGAATGCTTTCTTTTTTTTTTTCTTTCCTTTTTGTCTTTTTTCGTGTCCGGCAATGGACTGCAACCCTCAGTGTCGCACCCGTACCGGACCGGGACCGGCAACGGGATCGCAACCCCCAATGCTGCACCCGCCCCTCGCTCAGCCAGTGAGCGGGAACCGG
>NW_007730014.1:97811-99907 GCF_000696425.1 Galeopterus variegatus
GATACATTTTAGATACCAGAGGTAGGTATATGATCAAAATGAAAGTTTTCTGAGGGGTCAAAAATCAGTACATAAACTCTAATGCACCAACAAGATATAAAAGAACTGAGGGGAGTTGTAGGAGAATGCTTTGAAAGGATTCATGTCCTGGGTGTCAGACCCACTCAGGGTGGGTTTCGTGACTCAATTCAAGCCAAGTGAGAGAGGCTTAAAACCTGCCACCTAAAGTTGGGGACATGGTGGGATAGTATATCAGTCAGTTTTCTTTTATAGTACGTATATTTATATAAGGATATACATAGAGAAAAAAAAAAGAGGTAACAAATTGGCTCACACGATGGGGGTCTGGAAATTCTGAAGTTTATAGGGCAATATAATACGGCAGGCTGAAAACTCAGGCAGGAGTTGATGCTGAAGTGCTGGGCAGAAGATCTTCTTCTCCAGGACGCCTCAGTTTCACTCTTACTATCTTCATCTGATTGGATGAGGCCCACCACATTATCAAAAACAATCTCCTTCCCTTAAAGACAACTGATTCTAACTGTTAATAACATGTATAAAACACCTTCACAGCCACAGCCATATTAACTTTTGACTGAATAACTGGGTACCATACCCTTGCCGGGTTGACACATAAAGCTAACCATCACAGGGGGTATACAAACTTCTGCCTGATAGATCTCAAAGGCAAGTGACACATGGGACATGAGGGAGGATGTCATTGAAAGATCGCTGCTCCAGTGGGATTGGTCTGTTCCACTGGAGCATGCCAGGATACAGGATGTGTGGTCCTCATCTACCCCAGAGAGATCCAGAACTGAGTCATCTTAACTACGTTGAGTAGGACTGTGTAAAACTGGATACAGCCCTCATTTCAGAGATGCTGAAGGTGTCACAGATGATGAGCCGGAGAATCACACACCAACACATCAAAGACTGCAGGTGGGATGGTCCAGGCAATGGAGATGAAGTCTCCCCAGGACCCCCAAGTGCCTCATCAGAACAAAAGACAGCGATAAACATCAGCTTTTACCAGAAAATTGAGGACCAGCATTCAACAGCTCTCTCTATTCGTAAAGTATGAGTTTCTTTTTCCCCTTTTCTCTTCTTTGGTGTTGCTCCTCAATACCTGTGTAGTTAGGAATAGTAGTCAGTGAGTGGGAAGGGGGTGAGTATGGTAGAGGAAGCCAAGCACTGCACCTTCCTGTGCTGCAGGCTGCCTGGTGCCTACAGCCAGTTGTCGGGGAGTGCAGCAGCTACAGCTCTGGGATAAATTATTTCTGACTATTTCATGGGACCGAGAAGTCCAAAATCCAATTTGAGATTTTTGTGAATGTCCCTTAAAGTTGCCAAAGGCATTTTTTCCAAGTGAGAGTCGTCAGAAAAGCCATGAGACTGTCTGAATTTTCATGCAGGGACATAGGGAGAAATTTCCACACTGTATAAATTTTAAAAGTGCAATGAGAGACAAATTAATGTTCCTTTGTTTCAGCTTCCCATGATTCAACCTTGCTCAAAATAATAGCTGCGGTACTCTACGGGAGGGATGTCAGAATTGTTGGTTCCACAAACATGTAACATAGAATATTTCAACTAAGGCTTCCTCAGAGGTGAGGGGTTGTACCGAGATGTGTGGATTTCAAGGGATAAGATAGGGGAAATAAGAATTAGTGTGGCTTGTTTGGGGTGCTGGTGAGGCTGATCTAACCCGAGATATGAGTTTGTAATATAAGTTCATAGCATGTCAATCAGTTCTTAACTGCAAGGATAAGCATTAATTGCACAAGCCACAAAAAGTTTTCAGAGGTTTTTGGAAGGCAGACCATTGTGATTTAATTTGTGTTTCATTTGCAGATCTCTAGAGATTGTTATGTATATAGTACATGACATTATGTTATCTCTCACGCTTAGTATTTAATATAAATCAGTCATCTTGCATAGTTTAAGCTTCTGCTTTCCTTAAAGGAGTAGCATTCTTTAAAAAAACATCAAATTCCCCTCATGACTTCCTTCTGGTGATACAACCCCCCCCCCACACACACATATCAAGATCTCAATAGATAACTAAGGATGGTATTAAGAGAATATAGTTGCAG
>NW_007730014.1:100498-101252 GCF_000696425.1 Galeopterus variegatus
CACACACATATCAAGATCTCAATAGATAACTAAGGATGGTATTAAGAGAATATAGTTGCAGTTAAATAAAAAGAAAAATATAAAAGATATTGGTAAGCCAAGGGTGCGGCCTGTAGCAAACAACTCCCTCACATATTTTATTCTGTTGCTAAAATACTATTGCATAGAGAGGCAAAATATGTTCCTTTAAAGAATTGTGTCCATCTTCCCCCACGGCTCCTCCCTTTGGGGTCACCTTCCTGCCCCCTGTTTTTCTCTGTAACCACAGAGGTTCTCATGGAACCTGGGCTTTGCTCCTCTGTCTTCTCCCATTGACTACGAGTCACCAATTTGTCTTGCTTTCTCCGTGATTAAGACCAACTATTTTGAAACAGCATTCAAAGCCTCTGAATGAGCCTCTGACTTCCCTTCTGAAGTCATCTCTGACCATTTTCTTACACACACCATATATTCCAGTCAAATAGAACGAAAGTAAAATCACAAGCATCCAGGGTAAAGTCAGGGTACTAACAACACCAAGTCATTCTTAAAACAAACTACAAATATTTGGAGATGGATTCATGTGGGTATGGGAAATGAAATCTTATACTGTCATCAAGACCTGATAACAAGCAACTACTGAGTGAATAATGGCCATTGCCTGCTCTGGAGCAGGGCAGAGTTGTCATGTCGTGGGGCAAGTCATGGCAGGCTTGTCTCCAAGCCCCGAGGTGATTGAAATGGCCTAGCATATGCTTCTCCAGGACATCCTGGG
>NW_007730014.1:102325-103658 GCF_000696425.1 Galeopterus variegatus
TGTCTCCAAGCCCCGAGGTGATTGAAATGGCCTAGCATATGCTTCTCCAGGACATCCTGGGTAAGAGTGGTAACATTTATCCTCTACTCATGGCACACCTGATGGAATTTTTCTTTCCATGGCATGTGAATTTCTAGTAAGGCCAATATCCTTAAGAGAAAGGATTTTAGAGAAAAATAGATAAAAGCCTAGATTTTTTTTTTTTTCCTTTTTTTAATCTTTTTTACTGACTGGTAACGGGATCGCAACCCTCGGTGTTGCGCCCGCACCACACTCAGCCATTGAGCAGGAACCGGTTTCCACATGGGATCCGAACCCTCGGTGGGAGCGCCGCGCTCCCAACGGCGCACTCTCCAGTGCGCCACCAGGCCGGCCCTAAAAGCCTAGATTTTTGAATTAGTCAATGAACAACTAAAATTAATTTTTAGCTTTATACCTATTATCTGTGTTCCCCTTGGAAACAGTCTAAACTTAGTCCCTCAAGGCCTCTAAATTCTTGTCTGCAAAATTGAATTGCTATTTGTGATTAAAAAATAATAACTAAAGAGCAAAGCATTCAGAAATTAAACAGTTTAGAGACTGCTGCTCTAAATTTTGAGAATCTTAATTTGATAGATATTTGTTCTTTTGCTTCAAAATCCATTAGTACCAAAAAGCCTAAATGTTAATAAATTTGGTGATCTTAACATTATCCTCCTCTAATTCTTGGAGAATGCAACTTCCCCTTGGGTTTAAACTATTCTTTTATACAAGTTAGTAAACCTTACTTTCACTATTCATCTAAAACTATCATTGGCTTTTTAATTAAATTTGTTCTCTTCTTTTTCTGTCTTGAAAATTAAAACACACACACACACATAAATTATGGAAAAGTACTTAAACAATTTCACAGTCAGTCTATTAAAAGCAACGACACAAAAAAGGTCCTATCTGTATTTTATTTAATGTTGTCTAACTCTTCCCTCCATGTAAATTTTAGTTCATGATTGCAATCATTTAGTTAAAAAAAAAAAAAAAATTCTATGCTCTACTTTGCTCACATATCAGAAAAAGCAAGCTCCATTCTATATTATTTTAACTGCCTTGTAACTATAATGTTAATGGCTGCAAAAGTATTCTCCATTTAATGTTATCTTAAAATACTTAACAATTTCTATTTCTTGCTCATGGATTATTTCTTAAAAATTTAGCATTATAAATAATATTGAGGAATTTTATTTCTCCTTGCTTACAGATTAGTCTGATGTAAGATTATTTTTTGATATCTTTGGCCAAAACAGAGGTACCTGGTAAGAAAGAATATGAAAACCCTATGCTTTTTATATGTGTTGCC
>NW_007730014.1:105090-106106 GCF_000696425.1 Galeopterus variegatus
GAATATATGTTTGTCTAAAGGGATAGTAAATAATAGTTCAAAACAGAATTTCTGCATTAAAATAAGAGTGAAATGTTAATCAATTAGTGGGAACTTCAAGACTTTTACCCTTGACTTAAATTTAGTGTCTAAAATGAAAGGGGTGTATCCTGATGAACTAGGTCCAAAACTTGCCCAGTTGTACATTCTGAAGACTTTCAAGTAGGGGTTCCTTATCTTTTCACACTTTTGGGATGATCCGCTTCACATCAGCAGTCAAGGACTGTTATGAAATCTATCTCACCTTACATCAACTTCAGGAGACGAGGTACAGAAATCTTCCACCTCACCAATGCAGATTGGAATGGTAATATGGATATTCACTCATGAGAGCATTACTCAGAAACAAAATTAAATATTTCGACTTTTCATTGATATTTGAATGGAATACATCTGATTAAATCAAGTTAATTTCCCACAGGCCAGAGCAAGAAAAGCACTTAGAGAACGACACCTGGCCTCATAATGTTCTGAGAGAGGGTCTTGGCTTCTCCTAATTAGGATGACTGAATATGTTCCAAATAGCTTTGTTTGTTATCTTACTCGCAAATGATCACTGAACATAAGATGATTCAAAGGGACTTCCAAATGCAAATATCTCAATTAAGGAAGAAAGGATTCCAAGAAAGATAATAAGCTTGTAATTGATAAGTTGGTTACTAAAAATATTCGTTTTTCAGTAGCAGTGTTTTGATGCCAAAGAGTAATTTCATTCCTTTCCTTTACATGGCAACTGATCCACATTATGTTAAAGTTATTACTTCTTAAGCTGAACATTTTACTTTTGATTTTTTTAATCTTTATTGCAAATGCTAACTTTTCGATTGCCATGAAATTTTCCAATTTGAGGCTGAGCATAGCATTACATTTGAGCAGTTGTCTGCATAACAATATTTTTGAAAATTAATTAGGCATAGAGATAATGATCCTTTTTCCTCCTCGGGTTTCTCACTTGCTTAGAAACAGTGTTAACAATT
>NW_007730014.1:106383-107311 GCF_000696425.1 Galeopterus variegatus
AAGTATTGCCTTCCATTGTGAAATCAAGTTAAGGAAACTGTGTTCAATATTAATGCTATTTCCCATTTCTTAATAGGTTCATATGTACTGCAGTGTAAGAAATGGTTAGAGTGGTCAATGAGTTGTTCTTAAAGAAACGCGTGTTTATAAATCTGTTCTTTAAGCTCAAATATCAGGGGACTAAAATGGGCATGTTTTATAATTTTTTTTTCCCCTCATCAGTGAGCGGGTGGCTGCAAGGAGTGACTTTGGCATCATTAAAAACTATCTTTATGGGCTGGCCCGGTGGCACACTTGGTAGAGTGCGGCGCTTGGGAGCGTGGCGGCACTCCCGCTGAGGGTTCGGATCCCATCTAGAGACCGGTCCGCTCACTGGTTGAGCGCGGTGCCGGCGTGACACCGAGGGTTGCGATCCCGTTACCGGTCACGATAAAAGACAAAAAAACTATCTTTAGCAAAAAAAGTGATTGCCTAGTGGAATCATTTCAACCCCAAAGATCGGGCACTAAGTGATCTGGGGGGATGTTTGGCATTGCATTTAATAAATCTACCAAGGTCAGACCCACCTGACATTTGCCAGTCCAGGGCAAGAGGATAAATGAAAGTCACATGCAACACAGCCAAGTATTCTAAAGTTCTAAGTTATCACACTCTCAATCAGAAATGTTCTATCATCCTACCTTGACAATTAAGCCATCATAAGACCTGAAGGCCAGGTTCAAATTTTGAATTTGGGAACTGTAGTGGATTGAATCATGTCCCCCTAAAACTCACTGAAGTTTGAATTGTGTCCCCAAGTTTTATGTATTAGAAATGTAGTCCCCGATGTGACTCTTAAGAGGGTGGGAAATCCTGTCACGGTAATTGAAAAGTGGATCCTTCAAGAGATGACTGGATAGTAGGACCACGCAGCAGAGAGTGGCTTACA
>NW_007730014.1:107953-108673 GCF_000696425.1 Galeopterus variegatus
TCACAAATACTCTGCTGTCACTATCGCCACCACCAAGACCCTCACCAGATGGACTTTGGACTTCCCAACTTCTTTATAAATCGCCCAGTTTCAAGTGTTTTGTTATAAACAACAAAAAGATACTAATACAGGGACCCCCTGGGGTTTCTCACAGGAACATGACATCATAGAGTGAGTCAAGCTGCCCCCCATCCCCTACTCCTTCTTACCCCTGTCCTGGACACTGCAGCCCACCTCTTGAGCAGCCCTTGGCACTAGGGGTGTACACACCCAATAGAACACGGTCTGTGCTTGAGAGGGTGGGCCTGGGACAGGGCTTGTGTGGATGCTGGATGTGGGCTTGGACTTTTTGCCAAGGATTTCTGGATTCCTGAGTAGCTTGAGCATGGTGTAGGGGAGGGATGCAGGCTGTCCCACAGCCTGAGAGCAAGCAGACCACATCTTCCACAAGAGCCTGGGTGATTCCACCAGTAGCCAGACTGGAAACCAAGGTGCCTCCTTCTGTGTTGTGGCCCATAATGTGTTCCATCTTCATAAACCAATGCATGTCACTGCCCTTCTTAGGAACAGCAGCCCTAGGCTTACTGAGTGATCATTCCTGAGCATCACACAGCATATTTGACTATAGTACCATAAAACCATACTTTAGGCATAGAATTATATACATTCTAACCTAAAAATTAATCCTGATTTCTGTGCGTGTGTGTGTGTGTGTGTGTG
>NW_007730014.1:110005-122391 GCF_000696425.1 Galeopterus variegatus
GCACAGCTGTTTTCCTTCAGGAAAACAGATGGCATGTCATTTGCTTTACCTACTGGAGGGGTGGGGCATTGCTGGGTAGGGGCAATTAATTAACAAAACAATGACACCAACAGCCAGATTTGAGAGGACAAAAGACTATGGCATTCCATGAAGTCACTGAATAATTCTTGTATTCTTTCTAAATTATTTGCTTCTGAAACACCTTTCTTTAATTTCCATCGATTATAGTGGAGAGATTCACATTAAGCCAAATGCTGTTCTGTGGGTTTATTATTAAGCGATTACTTCCTGTCTTAATTTAGAAGCAGATTTCTAGGTGCTGTTATTTTACTTCCTCTTCTTAGGTGTTTTTAAATTTTGTCTTATGATTTTATAACTATATTTTAATTTCTAACGAAGCCTATATCAACAGTCCCTTATACGTAGTCACATTAATTACTTGCGCCATTACTGTCACTGTAATGTAACTAAAAGTTTAGTTTTTTGTAAATTATCACAATATGTAAAAATATTACCTATATTAATGTAGTTAATATATATGTAGAAGTACATATATATACACACATAATATAGAAAGATCTTCATTCTTCTTGTGTTTATTATCTGATGAGTTTAAGAGTTGAGAATTATCATCTGTCATTTTTGCAACATACTGGCAAACCATTAATATTATGGAATAATTTAAAATGCTAAGTGGTAAATTTTAACATCATTTTTCAAAGAACTACATAGATTACTTCTGAAACATTCTGACTAAATTTTATTTTTAATCAGCAAGCTTCTGAAAAAAATTGAGGAATATGCATCATTAAGTACATATGACTAAAATTATAAAGTTTCCGCATCTTAAATATTAAATGCTTGATACAAACAGAATTAGAACTTTGTGAATGCTCAAAAGTATATAATTTTGTATAATAATTCAGCTTTTTTGGTCTTATGTCTTAGCAATAGTCTTTAACAGAATTTAATGTTTCCATTACATTTTTTAAATTTAAATTCCAAGAGGTTTGAGCCTCTCCTGGGGATGGCAGGAGGGATTATATCTAAAATGAGAAGGCAGCATAAACTCCTCATTCACAAAAGGGAATTAATTACAAGATCAATTCCAGAAATTCCTTTTCAATTCAATTGAAGTTGAACATTCCAGTTTTGTTTTCGTTTATTTGGTGTTATTTTTTGTTGGTGGGGGGGGGGTCTTTTAAACAACAAGATATTATTTTCCGTATTTCATTTATGCAGTGAATGATTTAAAGTGGTTTTCACAGTTAATGTCTCTGTCCCTTGTTTTACCACAGAAAATATAAGATTCTGTAGATCCCCTCTACAACTTACTTTCTCAGCCAAAAAATAAAAANTTTTTTCCTGTTTCTGAATATAATTTTAAAGGAGGAACAATAATAGTGACTGTTCCACAAGACTGGTTTATAATCCTTTAAATAATTAACCTTTTGAGCAATCAGACATGAGATGAAAAAAAGTGAGGTTCAATTCTGTGTCATTCATTTCTTAAATGAGAGGTTTCAAGTGCCGGTTCTCTGTACAAGATATAATACATGCATTTCCTATGAAGAAAATATAGTTATTTAAAGTGTTGCTATGTCTGCATGAGATCACATCACTTACATGGTGCTGTTAAATGTTTCCAGCCACTTAGGAGGAAAATATCAACTTTTTAAGGAAACAATTTTTTTTTTGACTTTTTCTTCTTCATGACTGCAAGAAAGCAGTGAAGGTGCTTAATGCAGTTCCAAATATCATAATTTTGGCAGATGTATACCAATGAAAACTACCCAACTAAATTTGTAAATTTTATTCTTCAACAAGTTAACATATTCATAATAAGGCATCAACTACTGGGAGGACTACTGAGTAACTAGAATCTGTGTAGAGACTCAGGGCAGTGAGGTTCCTTTTTATTTATCCTTTAATTCCAACTGGTTAGTTCCATAGACTAGGATGGGGTGGGGGAGGGAGAGAAAGCCTGTTGTCAAGAATTATGCTACAGCTTAAGAAAGGAAATGGTCACATCCAGAAATAAGGCATGGAAATGCCACTGACCAGCACTATACCACATAAACCTCAAAGAGCATTTTAATTTTCTGGTATCTTTATAATTTTTTTCTTTCACTCTCTTATTTTCAATGAGATTTTGTAGAACCAAAAAAAAAAAAAAAGTAGTCAAACTCATAAAAGCAGAAAACAGCAGATAATGGTGGTGTTAATGGGATGGGGGATGGAAAATGGAAGAAATGGGGAGATGACAATGAAAGGGTACAAACGTTCAGTTATGAGTAAGTTCTGAGGATCTAATGAACACCCATGGTGACTGTTGTTAATAATACTGTGTTGTATATGTGAAATTTGCTGAGAGTAAATCTTTATCATGGGATCGCAACCCTCCGTGTTGCGCCCGCACCGCGCTCAACCAGTGAGCGGACCCGTCTCTATATGGGATCCGAACCCTCAGTGGGAGCCACCACGCTCCCAAGCGCCGCACCGGGATCACAACCCTCCATGTTGCGCCCGCACCGCGCTCAACCAGTGAGCAGACCCGTCTCTATATGGGATCCGAACCCTCAGTGGGAGCCACCACGCTCCCAAGCGCCGCACTCTACCGAGTGCGCCACCAGGCCGGCCCATAAGATTATTCTTGTTGAGGGAAATTAAGATAAGAGTAGGGGTTGAGCTAAATCCTCACTGATTACTCCATATGGTTATTAGTGTAGAATATTCTCCCTAAACACCAGCCAACTGATGCCAAAGGCTTTGTACAAACCACCGGATGTTGTAACAGAGGTACAGGTGATACATAGCCAAGCAGGTAGGTATTCAAGTAGAGACATTTCAAAACTTTGTGCCTGAAATACTGTGGCTTAATTGAGAGGTCTGATTTTGGAAATAGTTCACGGAAGCAACCATTTCTTAAAGCAATCTTCATATTGCATGTGTGCCTACCTTTTCACTAATTAATGAGGGAGAACTCAGGGCCTTGTATTGGAAATGAAACATTCATAGAAACATCCTCTTCTACCCCCGCTGAAGAATGTAATGGTATATTTCAGCACATAACAAAATGCTGTGCCTACCATATGCAGTGAGTCATAAAATTATAGAATTAAAGAATAGGGGAAAAATAACATTTTTTTTTTCTTCTTGGTCTTCTTATCTCAGTACTTTGTAAAGCCAAATGTTGCTCAAGTTAATGGAATAAACAACGTTGCTCAGTATAAGCACGCATTCACTGAGAAGATCTGCATTGATTCTCACATAGTAAGTGTTAACAAAACTGATTCACACCTCACTTATACCATGTTCCAGTGTTGGTCATGTAAATGCCAATAAACGTTTCTATTACCCTGAATTGTTTTCTAGATTTGGATTTATTCTATTTGCCAGCAAGCCAATTGTTATATGCAAGGGCTATTCAAAGTTACTAGAACATTGTAGGCATTTTAAACTTGCAAAAAAAAATGAAATTTTTGCTTCCTCAACATTGTTGAGTGTAGTTGGAGACTAACCTTAGCTAAACAGGTGATTGCAATCCTCTAAGAGCCTATTTAGTATTAAAATATTAAGTATTTTAAATGATGTATTCTTCTAAAAGTGTGTAAAGTCAGTCTGAAGTGATGGTTTGCCTTCCCTTATTTTTCTTTTTAATTCTACTTTCAAATTTTATCATTGTTATTCAATACTAGAGGGTGTTCTCTATATATACACACAAACATATATGTGTATAAACAGGAACACATAAATCTACATGTGCTACCGGAAAGCATTTTATATATTTTTGTAAATATATATCTTATAGCAAAATAAGAAATCATCTCAGAGGATTTTGTTTTTTGTTTTTTGGGGGGGATCTTTTCCTAAAAACTGATAAACTCTTAGGTGCCTTTTTGCAAACCTCAATAGAGTATGAAAATCTGTATTTATTAAGAGAGATCTCTCCATTCGTTTAATCCTATAACCTTACTAGTTTATTTTTTGCTAAAAGGATGTCTGAGTGTCAAGGAACCATGAGAAAACTGGGTCTTCAAAGCATTATAAACACTGTCTTGCCCGGGCTGTAGTTTGACATGTCAAAGCCACAGTGCTTGTTCCTGGGGAGTGATGGCCCAGCATGGAGGCTCCAAGAACATCACTGCAATCATTTTTTGGGGGGCGGGGGTCTATTCTTTGCCTTCCCCTGGCTGATTTGGACTCTGGATACACAGACTGAGCTGGATAGGAGGCTATGCTTCCGTGCCTGTTCCTTTCCTTCCCTGTCTCCTGTCCCTAAACAAGCTCCAGTTCCTTTCCTTCCCTGTCTCCTGTCCCTAAATAAGCTCCAGGATGGGAACACAGTTCTTCTTGTCCAAAGGGACGTGCGTGGCATCCTTTGCATATTACTCATTGGTGGGTGTGTTGTTGTTGGAGCATCTGCTGAGGAGTGAGGACACACCTGGCTGTGTCACATTGCAGCAGCTGTGGGTGTAGGAACTGCCTGGGCATTAGCAGGTGCCTGCTCCCTGTTTGGCAGCACAACGCTGCCTTAGGGCTACACCACAATGCCCAGTTTAGCAGCCCCACCCACAACTTGGGGAGGCTCTGAATGCAATATTCCAGTTGGGATTGTTTTCCCCCCTGATGCTTCTAGAAATGTATTACCTTTCATTTGATATTCAAATATCTGCACACCTAGAGAATGTTCAGGTGCCATAGATAGATAGATAGATAGATAGATAGATAGATAGATAGATAGATAGATAGATAGACACAGAAAGATTAGCACTATCTTTTAATTCTTTTTTTACACGAATTTTTTGAAGTATCCTCGTATATATTCATACACATACATACAAATACACATACATGCACACATGCATACATTTGGTGGAAAGGGCTCTTTGGAAAACACAAGTTTTATAAATATAAAGTTTTAATAAGGAATTATTATTCTAAGTTATTTTATGAATGTTTCTTTTTTTACTGCACAAATTGAGGCTGTCGAATCATAAATATCAGTAGGTAGATGCAAGGGATGCTCATCAGGTGGAGGATTTCTTCAAAAGGCAGCACCATCTGCTGCTTCAGTTCTTCAGTTGTACCCATCCCTAAAACTGATAAAGAACATTCAGGAAGTCTTCTCTTTTCCTCCCAAAATATGCAATCTTCCTACATGAACAGCATTTCAATGAATTATAAGTAATACACTAGGTCAAAATCATACCAAAAAAAGATGCCATGGAAGATTAAGATGCACAAAAGTGATTAAGCAAAATAATATTTATCCTTTCTTAGAGCTTCGTATGCTCACCAGGTCAGTTTTTCTTTCATCAGCCTTATATCCAGATACTTCCGACTTCCTATAGATTCTATCAGATAGAGAGAATGATATTTTACCTGGGACACCGGGCTCTAAGTATGTTAATTTCCCCCGCGATCTCGGTGGAGTTTTCCCTCGATCTGTTCTGGAAATTGCTCTCTGTCATCAGTCACCACCACCTGGGCAGCACGTGCTCTTCTGGTTTAGTCGGGGAACTGGGGAGAGAAATCAAACAGGGTTATGGAGAAACTAGGCCACATCTTGCATTGCCTGGGTTACAAGTATCAAAAGATGACATTATGAGGAATATTCTGGATCTAGTATGTTACCTAGGTATTTTCTAATCCTCAATAAATTGAAATTCATGCCTTATAAATTTCAGAAGGTATCTTCAGTTATTATCGCACAGAGAAAAGACAGAATTCTTTACCCAATTAGACCTTTTCTTTAAAAAAATTAACAAAATCCAGTGAGACAGCATTAGAAGTTCAAGACAAAGCAAACTCACTTCAGACCTTATATTTCTGGTGCTAGCTATCTGAAGTCAATTAGACTAATAAGTCAATTAGATGTTCAATCTCTATTAAGTATGTTTTATTCATATCACTCTAAAATATACTAATTTGAGCATGCTGGGCAGAAAGTAGAGACACCAGTGAATGGTAGATTTTATGTTCAATATTATCGTTTTATCTTTTGTAAAACTTAGATTAAGCACATATGCTGTGCTGTTCACCATGCTAGGATCTTTGTCTAATTTGTTCTAAATTATTCTAGAAATTATTTTATTATCCCCATTTTCTTGAAAAAATAAAATAAAATGAGGCTTTGGAAGATTAAGTAGCTTGTCCAAGATCACTCAGCTGGCATATTGCATGCAAGGCTATCTACCTGAAAAGTCTGTACTCTCCTTTATGCAATGCTAAATTTTCTTTTAATATGAGCAGGTAGGAAAACCTATTAAATTGCAATGAGTGCTCAGTAGCTGCCCCAAATCCAAAAGCAGATTTTGATGACTGAAGGATGAGAAAAACATTTTGGATTCAGAATACCAATTTATGACTTCAATTTCACATAGTAACAAGAAACAAAGATTAAAGTGAAAAAAGAAAGAACCGAGGGGAACTAAGGTCTATTTCTTGCCTTACATTTTTCCATGGAGCATATTAGGCACTTTACATAGGCTACCTCATTTAAACATCACCACAATTTTCCATAATTAAGGGTTTGCTGTCTAGGTTAACAGATAAGGGAGTTATAGGGCACAGAAGGATGAAGTTGAATTGAAGTGCACACAGCTAGGAAATAGTGATACTCGATTCTAGCTGAAGGTTTTTGAATTCCCAGAGAATTCATTTATTTTCCACTGTAGATGGATGCACATAGATACTCTTTCCTACTTGAAAATAAATTATCTCATTATATTTTTGTATATTTACATTAAAAACTCCCAATCACGTAGCTGAACAAGTATATCAGCGTCTAGTCCAGTTTGGATTTGGATGAGGGAAAATGACATAAGCATAAGATTAACTATAGAAAATGAACATGATGCTTATAAAGTTATAACTTTTCAGAATATAATTTTAGCTATATCAAAGTAAGTGAACCAGCCAAACAATCTCTAAGGTATTTTTATTTTGATATTAAAATTTATCAAGCAGGAATGAACTGTCTCCTGTATTCCAAGCACACTTCATAGGGTAATTAGCTTAATTCTGTGAGTTAGGGCTTATCAATACAATATTATAGAAGATGAAATTGTGACTTAGAAATTGCCTGAGTTGAACTGCTGTTGAGTTGCAGAAATTAAATTTTTAACTCAAATCTCACATTTGTAAACCTTCCTTTCTTACTTCCTCTAAAAAAAAAAAAAAACTTCATTGGTGGCAAAAAATATATATATATTGACTCTATTTACATCATAACTCTTTTTACATCACTGGCTGTTTTTCCTGAACTAAATCAATTGACATGTTGTATGTTGACTTTGACATATATTCAAGGACTATGAGCTTGATATTTTTGTTTCTGTATTTGTAGGAAGTAAAACTGATTTTAAAATCCATCATTTCCATTTACATAAACCAGAAGAGCAGGTAATATATTTTAATAAATTTAAATGAGTGCTTAGGCCTTCTGTGACTCACAGGATTCCCCATACTTATTGACAGAATCCTTATAAAGAACAATGACTCCTGCAGTACAGCTGTAGCATAAGACAAGATTAAAAACAACAGGACCTGAGTGTTCAGTGGATTTTAATAGCCTTAATTATCTATAAGAAATATGGCTATATTACATATTTTCTTTTGTAAAATAAACCTCCAAGACTAGATCTTAAAAAAAATTGTAAAATACATCATATCTACACGTTAACACATTTTTGTTTTCTTTATTATATTTCTTAAGTAAATAGTTAATATTTTTGATCAAGAAATAACAAATTTTCTGATATATAGCAGGTGTAGTAAACAGGATTGTATATAATTTGAGAAGGCAACAAATAAAAATCAAGAGTTGATTTGAATTGAAAGATCTATACAATGAGACAAATTCTGACTGATCATATTTGTGGTGGAGGTAAGCATTTCAATGTTTATGTTATTTCGTGCATGTGATTTTATCAAAGAAAATTATAATACACAGTTTTTGATAACTATCTTAGTGCAAATATATATCACTTTTTTGAATATTTATGATGTTTAAGAGGTAGGTTATCCACAAACACACATGATTAGTGATAATGACATTGAGAATGTGCAAAATTAGTGACTTTTCTAAGTAGCACCATAGAAATTAGAGCCAATGTCCCCTGTACTCTAGTCTAGATTTCTTTTCCAAGTACCTGTCAGGCACAAATTTCTGAATTCAGATTAAGGTCTCCCCAAATTTTCTGGCAGACCACACAAAATTATTCCATTTTTTAAAAAGACCATCTCAACTATAAATGGCAGAAAGAATGCTAAAGTATTCATAATAATTAACTGGAATGATTTCAAATATGTGAATATTTTCTTTAATATGACAAGCAGAATAAAGGAAATGGTTCTACTACATATTTGGGCCTTTTCTCATCAAAGTTCTCAAAGCTTGGATTTTTACAAGTCCTTCCTAATGAGTTTATTATTTTGTTTATTCTGTTCATAAGAAAGTCTGATATATTATATTTGCATTGCTAATAGCTGTCAGGAGTTGGTCCCCAGGCTCTTTCTGCCAAAGGACTTTGACAGAATTAATGGAGATCAAAGTTCCTTTGGGGCAGAACCCAAGTCCAAACTGGTCAATCAAGTGAACAACCGGGATCATTGGGCCAGCTTCAGCAACAAGGAGTTCAGGATCTGGGGTGAAGCAGATAAAACAAATAAGTATACACTCAGAAAAATATATCAGAATTAAATTGCAGGAGCAAATACAGAAGCCTAGAAGAGAAGAGTTAGGAGAGATGTCAGAAACAGCAGGGTTTATGTGCAGGGACTTTATAGGGAGGGCAAGTGAGATAGCATTGCTCACGTAGAAGAAAATGTCCATGGCTTTATCACACTGCAGCATACTTGGGTAGATTTTTCTCATAAGTTCTCAAATTTAGTGAATAAAGAATCCCCCAGAGAAAAAGATGATTATTTATTCAACTCTCATTTATCATGTCCCAGATAGAGGAACTATAAGAAGCTCGTATGGGGAAAAATACAAGTAATTAAATTAGGATGTCCACGCACAGTGGCAGCCCAAGGAGATTTCCTATTCTATATTTTTACACCAAGAGCCAGGAAAGGCTACTGGATGAGGTAAGGCTTCGTTCAGTCTTGAAAGATCACAAATACATTCCAGATGGGTAAAGGTGCAAAAGGCATTTCAGAGAGGTTGCGCTTTATGTCATGGAAGCTCTCTGCAGAAGTGCAAATAGTTCATTAAGGCTAAAAGCAAAAGTCAATGGATATTTGTGACATCACCAGGGAAATCGTGTAGTAAACCACACTTCAAATATAGGATTCCTGATTAAATCCTGCCTCCATCCCTTAGTAGCTGTGTGACGTTGGGCTGGCTGTATAATCTACTATGTGCCTCTCTGTATAATGGAAATAATACTAGAACATGTCCCACAGATTGGTATGAAGATTAAATGAATTAATGCTTTCAAAGTGTTAAAGTCTCGAAGCACATAGTAAGCACCAGATAAATTCTCTTTGCTAAATGTGATGGGCAAAATTCTCATGATAAACATTTTACTAGCATTTTTTTTTTAATTTTAATTTTTATTCAATGGATATGTACCCTAAGGAAATTTAACTTCTTGAAATTTCTTTTCCTCATTCAGTGGTCTAGATCAGCTTATTTGTTCTGCTAATTTTCATTCAGTAGAAACTTGCTTTTTAAAAATTGTTATTGTTTTTCATTAAAATTTGCCTTCTTGCTCCTGAATTTCTGCCATTTTACTAGAATTCTAGCACAAGTACACTACTGATAGACGCCAACTTCCTAAAGTCATGAAAGCAGCCTGTTGATGAGACAAAGTTGAGTTTATTGCTCACTGCAGTCAGGAAGAGCACCGACTCAGCAGGGCTTTGACAGGGCGTTGGCAGGAAGGCAATGTCCGAATTTACGTAATTTGAGGCTTAATGCAGGTGGGTCTTCATGGTGAGGCTGAGTAGGAGTGGGCAAGCATTAAGATGTAACTGTTTGAGGACTGATGACAATAGCAAAGCCAGAATTTGGGAGGCAACAAATTCAAAGGACCTTAGGACACAGACTGTCTATTGATCTTTCCATTGAAGTGTTGATAGGAAGTTTCTGCAATGGAGAGTCAGACCATTTGCTGGGACAAGTCTTTTGAAATAATAAAGCCATGCAAAATTCATGAGTAAATTATGTGGGGGTTAGTTTCAGACCTTGTATGTGACCCAGCTATGTGAGAAGGTAGGTTGTTTGATGTCTTTTCTGTCAATCAAAACACTTCCCTAAGTTTCAGTTGAACAGTATTTAGTCATGGATTTTTATGACAATTGAGGCAATCAATATATGTAAAGCTCTTAAAACAATGCCTGGCATATAGTAAGTATTCAATAAACAAAAGTTATTATTGATCTAAAATTAAAGGCTACAGAAATACTTTTTGGTTCACTTTCCAAATTGTTATCTACGCTATAGCTACTGATCCAAAATTAAAGAACAGGCTATTTTCTTATGATTTTGCCCAATGTATATTAAAAAGCATTACTTAACTCATCAGCCAGAGGAAAAAGTGCTAATGTTCACATCCTGCCCAACGATGACCAAGAACACCCTGCTGGAAGCATCTTGCGCTCTCAAATTAGGGCCTGGGGGTGGGGGCCAGGGCCTCAGCCATGCCCCAACCCTCTGCCCACGGCTGCATCCAGCCCAGCAATGACCACCATGCTGCCACCAAAAGTACCCCAGGCTCCCCACTCACAGCAGTGGGGGACCAAGGGCTTTAGCCACGCCCCCTGACATCTGCACTCAGCCCGGCCACGAGAGAGCTACCGCTGCAAGCCCCTTGGGCTCTCCTGCCAGAATGAGGGGGCTGCCACAGGCCTTGACCATCTCACGCCCTCCTTCTTCCTCCTCCTTCCCTATCCACCTTCCCTGTCCCCTCTCCCCCTAACCCGCAACTGCTCCACAACGTCTTAGAATTAAAAATATTTAATAACAATTAATTAATTAATTAATTTTTAAAAACTAATGTGAACTTAAATTCTTTGCCCACTTTTTAGAAAAATTTCTGTCAACACCTTAAATGCTTTAAAGGTAGGAGCTTTTAGAATTTTTGTCTACAGCCCCCTATTTTTTTTCATTTTAAATCATTTCCACTCCAGCTAACATCTCTGATCTGTTTTCTTCATAGGTCTGAACACTGGATAACCTTAAATGTCTTAGGCACCTGCCCAATTCAACATCTTCCGTATTTTTATTATATTCTTGCCAAAGCCTATTCTACTAACTATTACACTCCTTATCTCAATTTCTCCGTTTTTCTCCAACTTCATACACTTGAAATTATATTTGAGTCTTCCTAGCTCTCATTGGCCTTGCTTCCCCCACCCCCCACCCCCAGGCTCCCCTCACACATTCCAGAAAACTGCTGGTTCCTATTGGCTTTCACAGACCTGCCCCAACCCTCTCCCTGTGGCCATCACCCAGGGTCAGATGCTTATCATCTCTTACATGCACTATTTTAATTGCTTTGCAGTGGTTTCCCTGCAGGAAATCTATTTCTTTTTCTATCCTTCACACTGCTGCCAGATATTTCTTAATAAGCTACAGATTATATCAAGTCACTTATCTGTTCAAAGAACTCCCATGACTCACCATGGCTGATGGACTACAGGTCACAATGGCATTCAGTGTTCTGCAACACTTGGCTCTCACCTGGGTCCCAGTCATATCTTTCCTCTGTCCTTTACCTATTTCTTCACACTATGCAATGACTTCCCACAGACTTGCCCTAGTTCAAGTTCCCCTCTCCAGAAACGATGCATTCACCCGCCTTTTCCATATTTCAGTGTTCCTCATATCTTTGCCTTATTCTACAAATTAACAGAAAATAGTTTCCTCCTCCACTTCCCTAAAATGATAGGCATATCCAGGATTGTAGAACCTCATAGATTTTTTGGAATCCTGTATAAGAAAAGGATAGAAAAGTATGAGTAGAAAATGTTGGTATATAGTGAATATTAAAATGGGGAAAGAAATCACAGCATATTACGCATTTTTTAAAAGCTGACAAAAAAGCAATGAAAATCACACATTATGTTATTTTATGTAATATTTTTATTAGTGGACTGTCAGATCTCTATACTACCAATGGCTTTATAATATTTTTTGATACAGAGGGTAGAAATGTAATTGAGTATTACGTTCTGTATGATTGATCAAAATGTGTTTTAGATTATTGATAGCTTGGAATTTCCTTTAGCCTAAAAACATTGCTTACATTATAAAAAATTGTAGGAATATTGTCAAATTTGGGAGTTCTGCCAACTTTCTTTTTATATAAGCTGGACAATTTGAGAGATTTTTCCATAGACTAGCTTCTATCTGTATGTGTTACAAGGAGCCG